>NW_009714527.1:62008-66175 GCF_000703405.1 Apaloderma vittatum
TTCTGTTTTGACTTTAGACATCTTGGCCTTGTGGCAATACTCAAAGGAAACAAAATAAATTCTCCTTGTTAAAAGCAAGGAATCATAAAGAAATCACTGTCTTTTACGCCAGTGTCGATAATACTTTTGTTGCCTCATCCTGAAGTAAGGTTTTTCCTTTCATCTTGTTCTAATCGTTGCTTTCATACAGGCACTTAGTCCTGTGGTGATGTAACATGTTTCCAAACCAAAGATATGTGCTGCTCTGCTGCCGATTTTATTTCCCCTCTCAGCTTTCAAATCAGTAAATTTAGGTGGCACCCTGCCCGTAAGGTGGGCAGACACTTTCCTTCCAGGCTCAGGGTAACAGTTGGTACGCTTGTTGCACTGTGGCACAGCAGAAAAAAGTGGAGACAGGGAGCTTTGAGAACCAAGAGCAAAGAAAGCCATTAACTGAAACCCAACGCCAGCAAACTGCTTGTAACCATTTTAACAGGCATAAGATTGATACCTTTCCCACTTCAACAGAAAGATCAGATGGAAAAGGCAGAGCATATCCTTTTCCTCTCCATGTATACAACTTCAGGCCACTTGAAGACCCATTTGTCATGAAGTCAATCCAGTGTATGGTAATAAACACTTGAGTTTTATAAGGAGAGTGCTTTTTATCTAGTGGCAAGCAAGCCCACAACATCAGTTCCCTCGAGTATATTTTAGAGTAGAAAAATCCACTACTCAAAGCTAATGCCTTGCAATTCATGAGTGCATTTTCTGTTGCTTTTTTTTAAGAAGACTCTACGCTGCTATCAGAAGCCTTCTGGTACAGGAATTGACATGTACAGAGAAAATCAGTGAATATTTGAAAATTATTCACTCCCTACTATATAGCACAATAACTTCAGCTATATTACTGCCTATGTATTTTTAAGACACAACCATTTATGTGTGAAAATTATTAAGACACCATTCTAATTAACACACTATGATGGTATTCATGTATTAAATAAATCAGGGATCACATCTTCTTTGTGTTAGGTGTCACCCACAGACAATGGTGTCATCAAACTTTTATTAGCTGGAAGTTTACTTTGTTAAAGACACTTGTGAAACCTTCAGATTAAGTCAGTCATTTAACATAGTTCAATAAAATGCAATTTATTTTTCTACTTCTGTAGAAACTGAATCAAATGGGTATTTCTTCCATTAGAAAGCTTTATTAGAAACTACTTTGTTCTTGCATGGCCAGCACTTATGTCTGTTTTTAGAAAACAAAAAAAAAAGTTAATGATTCACAGCCTGAGGAATTATGTCATTAGCATAATAGTGTAAGAACACATAGGATTTTGAATCAATGACAAAAACATGTATTACACGGGTTAGGAGGCATCTGATTTTCACAGTAAATCTGTGACCAGACGAACATGTAATGCAAAACATAAGCTTGGCAATTGCTGTTTGCTAGCTCCATCTTAATATTTGTAGCTAACTCAGCTCCCTCCCTTTATCACTTTGGAAATCATTAACTTGCCCTCGATAGTCCTCTATGCAACAAAGGAAGTTTTCACATGGACTTTCTGATAGGAGAAACAAAAGAGATCATAGATAACAAAATAGCAGTGTGAATGATAGTTTTAGAAGACCTTCCTCCAAACACATTTCAGTGACAACTCATCGGATAGGGTATCAATCCCCAAATTTCCCACCACTTAACACTGCCATGCCTCAGGGCTAATCCATGGAACTAGATCATTCCTTAGATCCGAATTTCTTACATTATCTCTGAATGCAAATAACTGAATCACTGTCCCATATCCCACTAATTAATCCAGTCAATTTTCAGGTAACACACTTTGCTGTCACGGGTCTGTCTGTATAGTCAAATGGAGGTGTCGCACCACTTGCCTTCCTGAGCTGAAATTATACTTCCAGTTCTGTGCATCAATACCTCACATATCACTGCATTCCATGTTATCAACCCTAATAAATAACCAGGCAACTCTCAAACTTGTCAAATAGCTCTAGAGTTTATGTACATTTCTCTTTCTTGCTCATCTGCACTACAAGCGTATTTTAATGTCCTGCACTGCATATAGAGAGAGGAGCAGGGTTTAATCTTCTATGCCCCTCTGAGATGAAAGTATGTTCTCCATAAAAATACATCTGTCACCCATATGAATTTCTGGCAAGGTAAGATCCCATTTTTCCTAAAAATTCATCTCCCGATTAGTTTTCTAGCACCTGTTCAACATGCATATTTCTGAAAATCTCGTTCACATGTTTGCAAGTTCAGTAGCCTGGGGAGCCTCTCAGGCAGTGTACCCTTCCTGAAAACTTCACAACAATTGCTGGTGCCATGAGCTTGTCATCCTTCATAAATGAAAATGTGGAAAATGATCATATAGACATATACATCCATATAAAAATCCCTCATCTGCTCACTTATCTGCCAGGTTATCGAACATTGGGCTGCACATTACTTGGGGTACATATTTTCCTATTTGTATGTCTAGAAAGTAGTGAACACATCACAGCTTCCATGGAAAAGAAGAAATTAATATCCTTAATTATAATTTTATTAAACTTATGTTTAAAGTTCACCAGAGTAGAATTATGATAACATAAGGCTAGGATTAGAATCTAAAAATGAGGATTCAGTAGAAGATTTTTTATTTCTGTAGAATATTAACAAAATTTTTGTAGATATAAAGTCAAGGTAGATATTTTCTGAAGACTGCTAATTCCTGTGTTATAATGCAACTTGTATGCGATATTCCAGACCTGCTAACAAAATAGGAATTACTATCAAATTACGACGTAGTTCGAGTATGTAACCACATTATAGGTCATACCTTGCATACCATGTTTTTAACAAAAAGACAGATAATTGGTGTTATTAATCATAACCAAACTCATACTCATGAGAAGGAGTTCTAGAGCTTTTAGGGGAAGAGTAAGAGAGGGAGTCTTGTCAAATACCTGGAAATAAATTTTGCATCTAAAACTGGTGGCTAACTTGGAGCGTGTAAGCTGGTAACAGGGGCATTTAAGAAAAAACCTTTTGTCAAACTTTCATTTTATTCATCCCTTGAGGCTACCAGAGTAATTTGAGCATATTGTTATTGCATAAAGAATGCCCTCGCTTCTTCTTCCTACCACTCCAAATTCTAATTGTAAAGACTAAAACTGAATCAATTATTCCCAATATGGTCACTCACTGTGGTGTGAGTTGTGAAACTGGGAGAGGAACCACAACACAATATTCTAATAAAAATCTTTTCTGCAAATTACTTTACCTGCATGTATTTCAACAGTATTGAGACTCCAGAGACACCTGCAAAGGAAATCCAGGATTCTGGTTTTTCTACATATATATTTGGGTTAGTATTCCCTTGCAAACTGTTTTATGGTTCCTCTTTTTCTCACTTTTTTTTTGAATTATTATTATTATCCAGCTACTGGAAATGAATCATTACTAAAGATATTCACCCTCCACATTAAAAAACTACCTTACCAAGACTGAGATAAAGACAAGTAGTGTTGCTCTTAGTGGGCAAATACAGAGCTTGCTGTTTACTATTTTTAGATGACAATACGCTGAGCATGAAAATCCATTGTTTTCAACTAAGTTGGCAGCACCATCATTTTGGCAATGTTTTATTTTTTTCCTGATTTCTATTGCTTCCTTAAGGCATTTCTTGTAATATTCCAAAGCTTTTTGGCACAACGAACCATCATCGTATCTCAGACATGCTGACGAAGCACCTGCAGTCCTTCATCAGACTTTTCAATCAAATTCAGAGACGTCAAGGGTTCAGCGGGCAACCTGCAGCCCCTGAAAAGTCTGGAGAACCTTCTCTCACCCCACAGTAAGAGCCATCCTCCTCCCAATACGCTCTTTTGTTAGCAGAGACGAGAGACAACTCTGAGGCCTGAGTTGACTGTGTTCTGAAGGGTATGGGAGAGTTCTCCCCTTCCTTCCCCATCACGATTCCTGGACCAGTGACTTCACCCGGAGCTCGCCCGGGGTACCCATGGCAACACGGGGCTCGACCACACACTTCAAAGAATTTTCTTGAGGGCTAATTCAAAAATGCGCTTGCATGAGCCCATCAATCAGAGGGTGGCAAATGCCCCCGCGGGCACTCGGGGCAAGTGCAGTTCCCCTGCCCCGGCGCTGCAGACAAAGCG
>NW_009714528.1:0-36557 GCF_000703405.1 Apaloderma vittatum
TTTTTTTAAAATGTAGGAAAACCTAGATATTTGGACACAACTAGACATCCTTTTAAACCCAAGTCCAGTTATTAAGTCATTTCTATGTCATTTAAAGAAGAAATTTAAGGCAAAGCCATACTTTGTTATATAATATGTGCAATTCACACTATTTCAGTCAGGATGAGGGACTTTTTGCTTGTGGGTAGATGTGGAAAGGTCCCTTTAATACTTGTGAAACCTACTTGCCTACACTGAAGGGGTTTTGTTTGGTGAAAGAAGGTTGAAATAATAGATTTCTAACTGTAATGTATTTCTTCATTCCTTCCCTTCCTGCTTCCCTGAAAAGCATTTTTCTGTGGAAAATTGGAAAGCTTATTATTGTGAGATGGGCTTGGTGAAAATGGATTGTTCTTGCAAAGGTGTTAAAAATGATATCTTGATATTGCTGAGTTAAATCTAGACTGATGCAGATTATCTGATTCTACTACTTACTGCAGGATGTGGACGGTCAGATTTGCCAGATTATATATGGAAAATAAGGAGATTGTACTCGACTATTTGAAATACATTTATGAATGTAAAGTGAAGGTATCTTTCTGTCACATTCTGTCTTTCTGTGTGTTAATAATGAAGATTCAGTAAATGACATTTAAGGAGAAAAATATTTTAGCTATTGCATCTTATGGTTAGCATAGACCATGTATTTCTGTCAGGAGGCTATTACAGAGGTATATTCGAGAACTAGAAGATGGTTTACGGAACATCAGATATGTACAAAAATGCCTTGTCTTATTTTATGTGTACTGCTTTGAAATTCAAGTACAGCTAGTTGTGTGCGTGTGTGCATACGTGCACTATGTACACCAATTAAACCTATGTTCACTTGGGCCTGAGGTATTTCCGTTGTTAACAAGCAGAATTTTTACATGCGCTCCTTGCTTCAGTCGTTGGGCATAGAGAGACACGCACCATTTTTTCAATCTGGCTGGGACCTTGCAAATGCTCCGTGGAGGTCAGTTGCCCGTGACTGTCCTATTAACGTGTCGGTGCTGGTGCTCTGGGCTCGTGTCTCGAGCTTGCTGAGCATCACTTTTGTCAAGAGAGGTGAGCAGTGAGAGAGGAAGCCGTGCAGCTCCGTATCCACGTTGAGTGGCTGGACGGGCAGAATGCAAAATGAGCAGCATAGCTCGCAGAACTAGTATCCAGCAACAGCAGGCTTTCTTTTACAGGTTTTTCGCATGGTCCATGTCGAAACTCTTCCTGTTAGACGTGTTAGTCCTGCTGTGCAGATCCAGGACAGGTACTGGCATGATGATTGTAGCCTCCATCATGATATAGCTGAACAACCCACACACCCTGGAGTACGATGTTCTCTATTTCATACTGTAGCTTGTTCTCTTCAAAGGAGCACTGGATGGGGTATTTGTCTGTTTGGTTTGGATTTTTCAGTTGCAGATTTTTTCCCAGGGTTAGCCTGAAAATAATTCAGTCTATTTTTTGTGGAATTGATTGTTAAAACCATGGTCAACCCATGGCTGAATCCTGACCCATTTACCTTTAGCAAGGCTCTGTCCTGCTACTCGTGTTGCCTCTTGCCTATTTGTTCTCCACTTGGTCAGGCTTGGACTTAGAAATCTCTGCTCTTTGCCATGTCCCACATACTGTCCCAAACCCAGTTGTGAAACTGTGAGTAAGTATCACATATTGCCCTTTAGCCTCTTGATTTTCATGGGTAGTTCTTTCATTCTTGCTTATCTTTGGCTGTAGGCTAAAACAGCAAGTACAGATTTTCAGTGGGGCTGGTAATTTGTTAGGTATTTGAGGACTAGAGGTCCTCTGCTGTTCTGGTACCCATGTTATAATAAAAAAAAATTGTTTTCACACCAGGATGCAATGGGCTTCGTTTAGGCCTTTGATGGAATCTAAGAAATAAAAGCAAGCAAGCCTAAACCTCGTTCTCTCAAAAATTAGAGCTTTGTTTAATCTGAAACGTTCCATATAGTTTTTGAGGTGTATGCAAGGTTTTATGGGAGGCACTTTTTTCTTTCTTTTTTTTTTTTTAATCTTTAAACCAAAAAGTAATTTTAAATTGGGGGAAAGTGAAAACATTTTCTTTGGAAAATTTCAGAATCATTAATTGTGCCTTTCCTTGGTTCCAGCTGTTCAATATGTATGCATAGGAGAAAAAAGCAGCCCAACGGAATAGATGTTGAATGGCTGAGACAGAATTTGATGTTTGGAGCCAAGTGGGTGAGGGAGAGTAATGAGAGGTTGAAACAAAACAGAATTTTCCGTGGGTGTAAGAAAAATAAAACTAGACTGCAGCTCTTTGCTTGTATGGGACTGTGAGGATGCTGCAATTATGGTTCCTGTTGAAACCACTAGTTACATTGTTTGAAATTGGAGAGGCGTGAATGAAGAGGAGAAATGGCACCATACTGCAAGAATATCTTCAAATTCTCTCTTCTGTCTTTTGTTTTAATCTTATAAATTCAAGATGCGTCATCTGCTTAGTCTGGTTTTGCATGTGAAGGATAAAGGGAGATCTGTATCCAGAGAACATTTCCAAAATGTAATTGTCTTTGTTCTTTCTAAGCAAAAAGGTGTGTTTCTCACTGGAAGTTTAAAAGAGATTTTATACTTTTTTGAAGGTTATCTTTGGGACAGCGAGAAAAATAGATTGTTGATGTTCTGGGATTTCGCCTTTTTTAAAAGCCTACCTGAAAGTAAAAAAGAAAGACTACAGTTATGTATTCACTGCATGAAAGTGTGGCAGAAACACAACTGTCTTACCAGATTTTAGGGGAGACGAGCTGGAATGGAAGTAATGACTGTGAGGATGACTTGCTGAACAGCCTACAGAGATGTAGCGTATGCCTGTCTATGCAATGTCAGACTCATAGCCACTGCTTTTCTCAAACGATTTTCCCTGGAGTTCAGGTGCAGTGCCCACCTTTTACAAACGCTGGAATTTGCTCCCCAGAAATCAGTCTCCCACAGACTCATAAGGACAGATGGGCAATCGAGACGTGCTCAGATGGATTCTGACCACCTCACTGGGCAATTCGTAAACAGTAGCCTGGTCTTCTTCCTGCTCTTGCTATCATTTGCCTGTTGTGTTGGGAAGGATGTCATGTTAGTGTAAATCACTAGAAAACAAATGTTGGACAGCACTTGGCTGAGATCAGCTCTCCATGGCATAGTCCTAAAACATAAATTTTGTCCCGTTGGTATTTCTTGATTTTGCGACCTGTGGGCTTGTACTTTTTAACCTAATACATAGGTTTTTCTTCAGTCTAAGCCTTGCAAAATTCAAGTGTAAGAGCACTGCTCCTGTGCACAAACAGAACCAATCATCTTATCATAAGAAAACCATAAATGTCTTCAGTGAAACCTACCTTCTTGAAACCATGCCTGACCTGTATTCCTGTTTATCCTTCTGAGTCATCACTAGTAGAGAACTGAAACCAATTGTTCCATTGTTTTGCTGGAGGTTGTGTCAGAATAACCCGTCTTTTCCTGCTTCTAAATATCACAACTGCAGTGATAAATTCATAGGTTCTTAGAAACTTCTCTACTTGTCCAAGATTTGTTAAAATACATTGTCTTGTGATTTTGCTTCTTGTCTAGTTTCGTGAAGACTCATAGTGCGAGTTATTCTCATCTGTAAAGAAACTGTCCTACATTACTTTTAGAAGCAGAAAATTTGTATTACTGACTGCACAAAATATATATTAAATGTCCCCTATTTTGAAGTCACCATGATAGCATGCTGCTTCTTTCTACGTAATCTAGATCGCTATGTAAAGAGCAGTTTGTCCTGTTATTTAGCAAGGCCTGTTACCTGGATGGTATAACACATGCCAACTAAATCTCCTCTAGTTTTATTAGTTACAACTGCAATAGCAAAGCACAGTGATATTTGAAACTTCTGCAGTCAGTATCAGCATATTTTTACATCAAGTGCTACCCTTTCCTGTCTGGGTTTTTTTTTTCGCTATTTTTTCCTTAAAGTGCAAGCTATCATCATCAATTGTAGTTTTCCAGACCTGTTCCACCTGCTTTCAGCAATACTAGCTGTAATCCATTGCTTATTCTTCATGAGCCTCTCTAACTCTCCTCGTTTACTGTATATGCTCTTAATGTTAATATACAGGTGGTATAAAACTGTGTTCTTTCTACCTGCTTTTGTGGTTAACTTTCCACCTGCTTTTTGTGGTTCAGCACAGCTAAACATACTGGGATTGGGATGTTCATACCATGCTCTCCAAACTATTATGCTCTTGCTCAGGCTAGTTTTCTCCCCTCTGAGCATCAGCATAACTTATTTAGCACAAAAATGCCAATGATTTCAGTGCTAGATGGTGACTGAAGGATCCACGTAGGTTTTTCTTTGCATGTTACTGTTCTGGTGTTCGCTGGAAAATATAAAAGCCTTCCTTCCTCTTCTGCTTCCTCCACCTCGGCAGTTGCCTCCAAGAATCAGCATATTAGAGCTAAAAGTGTAAAAGTCAGCCATCCACTGATGCCTTCACTCTGTGGATCTGGGAGAGCGTTTACTTGCAAAATGGTACCCGCCGTGTTTTGGTGTACACAGTGGGTTCAGCTCATGAGGTGGATTCTGTTTTTGTTTTGAGAGAAGACTTAATTTTAGAGCAATGTATATTCCCATGTCTAAATCTGTGAATATATGTCTCAAAAAAGGTGGGTTGTGCCCCATAACACTGCTGCTCATAAATATTCAGAAATTCCAAAATGGTTTTAGAACAATGAACTCAAAATAATATATATTTTGGTGGTGGTAGTTGTTTTCCTGTTTTCTGAACAGCTAGGACTCTTGTTTTCCAGCTCTTCTTTATCCGTGCGGAACAGGAGTTTACTTGTTAAAATAACGCTGTAGTTCTCCCTTACTGCTTTGACTCTAGAATGTAAAAGTGAAAGGAAAACATGTCAAATTACAGATCATACAATAGCATTGAAAGATAATTCAATACTGAGGTTTTTCCTTACCTGCTTTAAGTGTTATCTGTTCTTGTGCTATGCAGCTGGACCATTAATGTTAGGGTGCAACTCCAAACCTCTGTCTTGGAAGCTTCTCTTTGGTTGTGTTTATATTTCTCATGTGTCATGTAGTCCTTTTACAAAAAACACCTCAGCCAAAAAAAAAAAAAAGGAGAAAGAAAGAAAAAAAAAAAAAGGCGTTGTCTCCAAGTTAATGTTTGTACTGAATACATGGGTGAAGTAACTGCTCAGCGTGTACCAAAATTGCTTCATTTGCCACCAAGGAGGCTGCATGTGCGTTTTCTGCATGGTGTGGATTTACTGGGGTTAACAGGGGCAATGAAATCACCAACAGCTCCTGACCAGATTTTAACAGTACAGATCCAGGACTGGGGAGGCTTGTGCTTCATCTCTATTTCAGAGGCACATGGAAGATCTCTTCTTCCTTCTCCACTGTGAGCAAGGGGCGGGGGGGGGCATTCCACAGTGGCCTTCTTGTAGCATTTACTGTTCTCTTTTGGGTCTGAAGATACTCAGACCTACCATGTTTCCACAGAAAAAGCATATAAAGTGTGTTCTTTTACCCCATCACCTTTAAAGATCTATTTATAAATAAATGATTAGTCTTCATCAGGCATATAACAATGAACTTTAGCTTAATGAGAGCCTGGCCCATGCCACTTGCTGTCCTGATTGTAAGAGATGAACCAGACTGTCTCCTTTCAGGCTGCATTTCCACCCTTAACAGCGCTTCTAAGCCTAAGTGTCACTTCATTTATCTCTGCCAACATCAGATTTAAAATTACCTTTTGACTGTTCTGTTCTGCAGGGAACAAACTGTTAGCAAATCCCTTTGTTAGGAAAGCCTCTTCTAGGTAGTCTAGGAGTTTATTCTCCAATTTAAGTATAGTTTTATTCTCTTTTCCAACCGTTGTAAAGAAAAATGGAGACTGGATTAAAAATTAACTCTCTTTCCATGTATTTTTTTCCATTTCCCTCCCGTAGTAGAGGCTTATACAAACTGAGATTTAATTCCAAGCAAACTTGTAAATTTTTTTAGTAGTATTTGAAGCAAAGATTCATTTCACATATTGAAATATTCTTGCAACAAGAATTATTCTTGAATAAGCAGCAGCCTCCCTCTGTGCTCCCTTTACTGCAGGGAGGGTTGGAATGACTCTGCTGCTAACTTGCTTAACTATGTTTCATGCATTTTCTGCCCCACAATGATCACATAGCCTGCTCTGTCAAGGACCTCCTTTCCTTTCCCTGAGTTCTCCCTCTGCTCTGATTTCTGTCCGTCAAGGAGCTTGCAGCAACCAAAACTGCTTATCAGTCAATCGATAAGGGTAAAGGTTATAGGGTATCCTGTAATTAAAAAGCCTATTCTGAGCTATTAATACGTTGTGGTTATTTTAAGAGCAAGCTCCATCCTGTTCTTCTCTTTTTCCCCTCTTTTTTTTTTTTTTTTTTTTAATGTGACACGTAGGTGACTCCTTCCCTGCCCATAGTTCTACACTAAGGTAAACAGAAGAACAGACACCATCAGGGGGGTAAATTATGGAAAGGCAGCATGGGGTCTGCCTTTTCCCCTCCAGAGGGCAGTTTGCTGAGGGGTGGCAGTGTGGGCAGCACCCCATGCTGTATATATTTGCCTTTGCTGTCTCCTGCAGCAGCTCCTCTTTCCAGTTTGCAGGCTAACTGGGAAAGGCACTGGCTTTTGGGGAGGCCAGGCAAGAAAAGCCGCTGCATTTCTGAGCCTGGGGAGCAGGGCAAACCTCTGGGTTCCTCTCCCACCGTACCCATCACCAGAGTTACCAGTGGAAACTGGGTTCCTTTGTGAGTGGGAGAGGAGGCGAGGGAATAAGTGGCAGTGCTTTCCAACCACTCCTGAAGGCAGTCACGTCGGATCAAACTGACAAAAAAAAAAATGTTGCGAGGTAAGAAAATCTTGATATTTCTGCCATGTCGATGCTCAGTCTGAGCCTTTGTGTGAGGTGTGGGAGCCACGTGTCAGAAGATGTGGTGCCCACCTCAGAGATCTTGCAGCTAATTAAAGATTACACGCAGTGACAGCTTCATTTTCAGTAGCACTGTGAAGAGCTCAAAAAATCGTAAATGCCACAGCTGAAGTTGTCTGCACCTATCTGTGCTGCTCTGCAAGGTGCAAGAAATGGCAGAAGAGGAAGGATACAGAGAGAAGCTCAAGTGTACAAAAATCTTACGGGACGCCAAGCAGCGCCAGAAAGAGAAAATCATCTGCTCTGTCGTGTTCCTTAAGCATCTCCCCTCACTCAGCAGCATTTTGGTGATGCTGAAAGAGGCTGCTTGTGTATTCCAAGAGCATGAATACAGCTCAACTCTTTTGCATGAGGAGAACATCAGTAAGTACTGATTGATGTTCCAACTAGGAACTTAGGACTGAGTAGGACTCATGTTCAGAGGAAAAGTAATAGTCCTGTCTTTGGTGGCTGCTGATTTTCATTTGCCTTTGTTTACTGCACTTCTTGGCTCAGGAGTATTCTGAACTCATGAGCAGACACCATCTCTATGCTTTGTGGAGTTACATGTGGAGCCACGCAGCTCTTTTTAAATTTACATGGGCATACTCCTTTGTGACTAATGTACTTTCTCAGCCATACATGGCCAGGAGGTTTTCCACCCCTCCTCTAACGTGTGAGGTAGAACCTGCTTCTGAGCCATCACTGCTCAATCCCGGAGCAGCACTGCAATGCCGGGACTGGTCTCGGCATGCATTCAAAGCCTTGAGCTCAACTTCTACTCTCTCTGCCTAGTCTTTGTCTGTGTGGAGGCATACTCTTTGAGCAGTCTCTGCTACCCAGCTGATTATGATGTACCGGTTCAAGAGTGAGGTGTACCTTGCATTTCTGAATTTCTCTTCTGTCTTTTATCTCCTATTCTTGGTTTTTGCAGCTTTTCAGGATATTCAAGCCTAGTGCTATCCAGAAGCATTATACTATGTCTGTGTGTTCTCTCCAGAAAGATTTCCCAGTGTCTGTGGTGTGTATGTGTCCACACTAGGAACGCTTAATACCTCTTGAAAGACTGTCCTAGTAAGTCATTAAGTGCAGATTTGGAGTCCGGCATTCAGGAAGTTCTGCCAAATCCCAGCTGATGCATCTAATTTGCTAAAGAATGTGGCTTCTGCTCTCTCAGCAAAGATTTCATTCCTCATGGGCAGTGGGAAACTTGCCCTTTTTATGTTATTGTTCACCAGCTTAGTATGAAGTCTGAGACGGCCAACTTTGTTACTAAGGAAAGAAACCAGTCTGTTGGTCACTACACTCTTCATTCTTGCATAGTACATGCTTATGTGTATTCTGAAGTCCTCCTGCCCTTGTTTTAGCCCCTTCTTGTGTGTGTGAGGAATATTTTGCATGTATTAGCCTGCAAGTGTATCTTACACACTGGGATGAAACCACCCATTCTGTGTCAACACATCTTCCAAATGGGCAGCTTCCTCATTTACTCCCAGTGGGAGCTTGTTAACAGTTCTTGCTCTACAGTAAGAGCAGAGCTGTGTATAGACAGGGTATAGTATCTCAAAAGAAGGCAAGCCCAAGTCCAGCAACACTGTCACAAAATCATGTTTTAATATTTTTTTTTCTGTCCTTTTTTCACCTCTGTTTGATACTGGTGCAATATTAAAGTCTGTTCCTCACTCCAGAAGCTCAATCTTTGGCTGTTCATGCTAGCATCCTTCTGTAAAATGTGTTTTGCCAAGTTCCTTGCTGCTAGCTAAAATCTCCATTTTTGAAAAACAGAGGTATGCCTGTAAAATATCTTTTGTTTCCTTATGCTATTTGGAGAAACTGGGGGAAAGGCAATGTCTTTAAAAAACAGAAAGAATAATAGCCTGAAAGGGTCAGCCTAGAAGGAGTTTAATGTCTGCCCTGAGAAGATGACTCCTTCTTTTCTGATATGATGTTCCTTACAGGCTTGAGAGTTAACATTCTGCAAAGAATCTGCTTTTTAGATTATTTTTTTGTACATAGTTTGCCTAGAGAAAACAAAATTCCTTAGACTGCCCAACATGCACTTTCCAGGGAATTATTTTTCCAGTGTGTACTTCTTTCTCTCTGAGTCCATTAGGGTAGAGTGTTTATTTTCTTTTAAAATCTCTCCCATATTATTTGTCTGTTCTTTTTCTCTCCTTCACTACTCCATGAGCCATTTTTCTTTCTCGTTAAGCTCCCTGCTCAAGTTTACACTCGCTTTCTCCTTATCCAGCTTTTATTTCTCTCCTTCCTCTTCTTATCCATTTAATAGCACAGGACTGGGTTTTGGTATTGTCACATTGTGTAGGTAATCACTGTGGTCTGTGTACCTACAGCAGATGGAAATAGTATGAAATATTTGTTGCCATATTAAATGTTTTTTTAACCAGTCATGGGACAGATGAAGGACCGGGGGATCTTAGCTATCATCTCAGCAATGTGGTGGCACCGTGTGATAAATTTGGCTGCTCCACCTTCAGTCTGCCCACTAATCCATCTCAACCAGGACTTTAACGTTCCAAACTGTGGAACAGCTTCACTGCATGAGGATTGTTTGTAATGTACCCTTATCACAGATGGCTAAAACAAAACTCAAAAAGTAGGAGTTCCCTGTTAAACTGCCAGTGACGTGTAGTTTTCCACACCTTGAGGATTTGTCTCTGGTAGTAGAAAGCAGTAAATAAGTTTTACAAGCCCTTGCATTCTTACAGATGGAAAAGCAATTGTAAGTGATTTTGGGGGGTAACTTTTAAGCTATACTAATGATATTTTCTCTTGCCTTTTATGTCATGTGAAACTGGTCACAACATTCAAGACAGCTTCACTGTTCCCACAGAGAGATACATAGAAATATTTAAAGCCTTTTAAGACATTTTTAGAATAGTTATCACATGCATCATAAGCTACCCAATGCACATGAATATATACTAACATTTAATGTATATGGTCACTCTGAGGCAGTATTTACCTCATTCATTTTGCCATGGTACTAGTCCAGGATCAAGAAGAAATATTTCTGTGTTCCTGGGAGGTACCAGTGGCTTCACCAGGTACCTTTGCTCTATACCACCCTTACTCTGTACACTCAAGGAGAGCACAGTGAGGGAAATGTATGAGACAGTGCCAGAAAACTTGTGTATGTGAAGCAGAGGAAGGTCTGAATTTGATCTGGAGATGCTAGAGATTTTGCATGATGCCACGAGAAAGACACTAGCTCTGCTGCTGCAGAAGTTTCTGTTTGCACTTGCCCGATTCCTGCACCTGGTTTGCAGAGAGTGCAGGGATTATATCCTCAGTCTTTCACAGGCCAGAGATAAGAGCGAAAACCACTACCAAGAAAAAAAAAAATCCTTGACTTGGGTTACATGAAGGGTGGGCTGTTTTCCAAGGGCGCTGTTCAAAGGGACCCAGGCGTGACCCACACTTTCAGCTTGAGGGAGGCTCTACTGGCTGGGGATGGCCGGCATGCCAGGTGCAGTGCCAGCAGACGGTTTCAATGCTCATGAAGCAGTGGAAAAGGCTCCAGTTAGTCACAATACAGCAGAAGTTGTGAAAACAAGGATATCAGGGCAGGCCTTCAGGAGAAAGCAGCCTATGGAAAGAGAGGTGTATCCCCTAAGCTTTATTGCCTTAGAGCAAAAGCTGCGCTGCTCGCACCTCCAGACTCTCTCTCGTGTGTGTGCGCGTTGCTGCGAACGGGATGTTTCCCACTGCAGCTGGGCAGGGGAAGCTGAATAAAGACCAGCAGAACGCAAACCTCTTATGGCTTATTATCCATTCACCTGTCTCGAGCATCCCACGTACCCGCTCTGCCGCTGAGCCGCCCCGCCAAGCCTCGTGTGAGAGAGCGTTTGTGCGCTTTAGCTCTGGCCAAAGCGGAGTGGAAACGTCAGGGCTGTAACCTCAGCAGAGCTCCCAGCATTGCAACTGCTATAGGGAACGGCAGCTGCAGGGGGGCAACCGCAGACTGAGTCCTCATCTGGGCACGCTCCAGCATTGCTCCTTTCACCAAAACCAGCTTAGGTGTCTGCTTTCCTCTGCTGCTCCTCAAGCACTCTGCTTTAGATACAGGGTACTGTGCCAAAACCCCCAAAATGTTAATGTAGGTAAATGAGCTGGTTTATTCATGCTCCTGAGAAGTGTATTCTTCTGGAAAAAAACATGGACTTTTGGAAAATCCTTATGACGTAGTCTGAAATTCAGTCACGTGCTCTGGAAGATGCTGAAGGACAAGGTGCTGGTTTTTTTTTAACGTGGTCTTTTATCACCTCAAATTTTTCAAGGAAAAAAAAGTGGGTTATTGTGATTGATTTTCCATTAATTGAGAGTCATGTGATCTCTCTCTCCTCCATTTGCCTTACCTATTCCACCACTTTTATTTTCCTATTAATAGACTGTTCTTTGCCTTTTCAACTTAGTGAGTGCTTTCTCACCTACACAGCCCTAGTCAATGAGAGCACTTATGTAAGGATTGCACAGTCTGCCCCTGTGCATCCTAATGAAATTGGAGAAATGTGTTGGTTTGGTTTGTGGTTCTTTTTCTCCCCCTAGTTCTCTAGGATTAGATTCTTCTTTATCAAAGGGGTTTTTTGGCCTCACAAAATTAGATCACCACTATGCAAAAAACCCACTGTGATCACAGCTCAATTGCACAATGCCTGTGCTTTCCTGAACGTTGTTCCCATCTCTTCAAGATTAAGTAAGATCCAGTGGGTTGGAAATTTGATCTACATAATAAAGGACAAGGAGGCAGTTTGGAAATCCTTCCCTTTCCATCTTTATTCCTTGCAGTTTGGGACCTGAAGGCTTGAAATAATTTTTGCTTGCTAAGAGGAAACTTTATGTAATATATGTGGAGATGCTATTATGCTAATTAGCGTTGTTAGGAAAAAATCAATGTATATATGTCATCCAACAGTAAGCAATGATCTTCTCACAATCAGCAATTTATCATGCATTGCCAATGCAGTAGGGCTAGGACTATTTTATTCAGATAAATTTCTCATTCATTTAGTCAGTAAATCATGGTGCACTTCATGATAGTCATTTTTAATGTGATTGCATTTTGTTAAGTTTTAATCGCACATAATGGATTTTATCTGACAAGGAGGTCAACCTGTAGTCTCTTCCTCTGTCATTGGTATCTTACCGTTCCAGCATGGACAAGATCGCAGCCGTACCTGGATGCCCCACACTGGGAGGGGATAGGGAAGTACAGGAGAGACAGGAAGACAGAATCACGGAATTGCCAGAATTGTAAAAGACGTTTAAGATTATCGAGTCCAATCATTGACATAACACTGACAAGTCCTCAACTAAAAGGTGCTGCAAGAGCATCTTTATCCAGCATTCCCCTGGATCCCCTGGTAGCGATGCAGCCGATGCTGTTCTTTTGTCCGCAGTCCATGGTGAACTTCTGAATTGGAAAGGCAGTGGAAGATGAAGTGAGGAAGGGATTCATCATGGTTTTCAGTGAGACAGGCTCTTTTCTTTGGTGTTTTCATCTTGAGTCCAAACTTTGATGTGATTTTCTCATTCTTAAACTGGTAGAAAAAGTCCTATTGTATTCATCTAAAACAGGAACATGCCCTGGATCTCCCTTGCAGCTTCAATCCAATTCTGCTGCTGCTTGTGGAGTGTTTCCATTCTTCTGTATGTGGTTTGACTTGATGTTCTTCCACACTGAAACAAGCCATAAATGTCCTTTCACTTTTCTTTTCGGGTGGCTTTCCTATGTTTTGGTCATCTCCTTCTCCCCGCACCCTCTTGCAATCTTCATGAGTTCTTTTTTAACTTCTTTCTCTTCTTACTTGTTGTCTACCAAAAAGACTTTTCCTCTTCATTCACCTTTCCCTATAAAGCATAGTAAGCTCTCTCAGCATCATGTCCACTGAAAGGGGAAATGGGAATAGGGGGAAGAGTGTTATAGAACATTGGAGATGCCGTTGAGCTTCAAGTTCTTGGGCTGTGCTGTCAACGTGGGGGTCGAGCAGCCTTGGATGAGCTGCTTGGGTTGAATTACTTGTCCAGGGAGGAAGACTGTCAGTCCTCATTGACAGCTTTAGCAGTGCCCCTGTGACAGAGAAGACATGGCATCTCTCTTCTCCTGGAGCTCACAAGTCTGTGGTTACACAGTTGGGCTGAGGCTTGTTAAACACCTGAGACAGAGACCCAAATTTCCTGTAGGTGCACTGTGGATGGCCACCCACTGTCACCCCTATGGACGTGATTTTCTCTGCTTCCTTTCAATGGGTGTAGTCTTCATGCAAGATCAGTGTATCACTTGAAAAGTATTTGACTTCCTTTGGGATGAAGGGTACTATATGAGCGTAAAATCCTCTTAATGTCTCAGAAGGCTGCCATTGATCTTGGAAAAGCCATTTCAATTTTCCCTCCAGATTCCCTAATTTCTTTCTTTTATTGTTCTACTGCAAGAGTGGCAATCTGGAGACTGATTGCCCTATCTCTTACCACAGTACCAGAGTGGGGAGAGGTTTCTCCTACTGTATCAAACAATCAAAATACCTTCTGTGTATGGATGCCGTGATTCCCCACCTTGCTATGACTTCCACACAGGGCCTGACCTGCACTCTCTGTAGGTTGGAGTCTCTCTAGTTACACTGGTGCAAATCAGGAGCATTCGCTGAAGTTAACCAAGTTATGCTGAAGCCATTTTAGAAAAGAACTAGGTCTTTTGTTTGGTAAATGGAGACTGAGTAGACCTTCTCTGTTTTTTTGTTAATATTAAAGAGAAGAGCGCCCTGAAGACATTTTGTATCTTAACAGATTTTTAGCATCTCTCTGTCTTTCTCTGTCTCTCTAATGCAACTTTGCCTACAGCCCCATGCATTAGCAATGCAAAGCAGATTTTGAAAGCCAAGGGAATCCAGGCTCTCCCAGATGAACACTGTGATTTTAAAAAAATAAAAATCTAGAAAGAATAAAGGTTGTCCAAGTGGCATATGGCATAACAGTGACCCTGCTGTAAGGACAGACGTACAGAGCTAATAGTAATCCTATGCTGGAGCCAGATAACATCCTGAGGTTAGGAAATCAAAGCCCCATGCTTTGGCTTAGCAGAGAATTAGCATGTGGAGCTTGCGCTAGCTCTGGAAACAGGACAGTTCAGTTCTTAGTCATGTTGCATTTGGGACTTGCAGCTTTGGTGGCAGCAAGAACCTACCTCATCCTGTGCAGGAAAATCAGACCTGCATAGTTTAATCAGGGAGCAGAGCATGTTTAGTAAAGCTTCGTTGTTTCAATGGTGTGGCAGACAATGCATTTGTGGTGATTAGTTCACTGAAGTTAACGCCTGCTAGTGCAGAAACAGGTTGTGAGCTCGTTGCTCATATGCTGCTTAAAAGCCGTGTGAAGTTGGGGGATAAGTGCCAGTACTCAGAGCAGAGTGCAACGGATGTCTGGGGCAGAGGTTGCAGCAGTTGGTACCCAAGGGACATTTTTCAGAGCTTTTTCACATGGGAGTTCCCAGGAAGTAACTTACAGCAAGCTAAACCTCAGGTCTGTACAAAACCCATCTCTACATGTGAGGTTTGATGTCATTTAATGTTGTCCCCCCACCCTGTTAGTGGTGCCATTGTTCCTGTGGGTCCCAGGGCAGGTGATTCCATGGGTAGCGGAGCTGTGCCCTGAGCTGTGCTCCTGGTGCCTGCATCACTCCGTCGAGAGGTCTCGTGAGGCGGTTTTGAGTGGTCAAGTAATGCGCGAAGCCACGTTTTTCTTCAGGAGAGGCAGGGGAGTACACATGATGTAATTATTTTACTTCCCGGTAGTGCGCAGGCACAGCTTGGCATCAAATGTTACATAAATGCTGTGCCTCTCTTAAAAGAAAAAGTTGTGGTCAGGCAGTAATGAAAACGAAGAATTTTTGCATTCTCTAGCAAACTGCCTCTACTGCACCCAACCACACTTCTCTCTGCCCCGTTGCTTGTGATTTCCCCCTCTTTCTTATGTGTTTTTAAAATATATATAGCAACAAGATTTTCCTTATGGATATTTTCTGAAAGTAGCTCATGTGTTCTAATACATGGTGTTGATAACAATTCTTGCAAAACAGAAATTTATAGGGTAGGGCCATTATTCTCTGGTGCGGTTTCGGATGTCTTAGTTGTACAAAAGGAGCTTTTACTCCCCATGCCGCCTCTCCGTAACTTGCGTCTGGACTTGATGTAGCGCTGGCGTATTGGGAAATCCTTGTAGTTCAGGGGACTCAAAGACTGGGCCTAGGAATCATAGCACTTTTGCTTAAATCGGTGATCTTACTAGAGAAACCTTAGATAGTCTTGGAAATGAGAATGTAATTTTTAAGAGAAAGGTAGGCAGCCAGCTGCAGAACACAGTTTTTTCCTACAACAGATGAACACTTAGTGGTCGTCAGAGTAGAGCAAGAGGGCTTCTGAGTGGCAATGCTGTCTTGGCAAATGTGCTGTCTATCACAGAGCAGAACTCCTCAGGATCCCTCTGAAATAGGTCGAGTGTTTGTCAGCCACTCAGTCTTTGACATACTCAAATCTTATCCTACTTCTGTGCATCTGCACTCTTTCTCGAAAAATGCCGCTGTTTCTTTGAAACCTTGAAAGGCTGAGGGAGTCTGGTGCTAAATGTTACTTTCTGCTGAACAACGTCCTTGAGTGTCTTGTGAGTGAGAAAGATGACATTTCTCAGGCATGTCTCCGTTTCAGTTTGGAAGGCCCTTTTGTTCCGTGCTGTTGGTCGTGGTGATGTGAATGTCCTTGGGCCCGGGATAAAGCCTTTGCTCTGTTTGTCTGTCTGACAAAACCACAGTGAATGGAAGGGGGAGACAGGAGGTGTTCACAGCTGATATAGAAACCTTGTGAAATATTGAAGCTTCCTTGACTATGGAGTTGCTGAGTTCACCACAGTTCCCATCTGATGTAGTTTGGGAGTCAGTTCTTCTCCTGTGGAGCTGATCATAAAATGTTAGGACAGATGATTACTGAGAAGTGTGTCTTGCTACATTTGCTCTTGGGTTCCTCAGCCTTTGCTCCCAGTACAGGTAATAAACCACATTCTTAAACCACAGAGAGATTTCTTCCCCTCCACACGCTAGGTAATTTTTGCAAAGAATAGAGATAGGTAAATGAGCTGAGGACCATCATCTTCCAAGGTGGCAAATACTGCAGTCCTCATCAAACTGAAGCTGAGAAATATGTCTTTTCCTGCCTCTTCTGTGAACGTCCAAGGTCTGATGCTGCCGATCTTCTTGACTTTACCTATGACAACGGCACATCTTTTTCATTTCCAGAATTCTCTTGCTTTAGGAAGGGGGAGGTTTGGTCTTGAGTAGCTGGGAGACTGGCAAATAGCAGAGAGAATGTAAGGAGTAGATATGACAAATTTCTAGGCTTTGTTATTTGTAAGCTAGGATTATGTATAGCATTATTGACAGCTTCAGATGAAAACATATTAAAATACAGAGCTTCCTACTAGCTTGCACTGATACACACATACGCCCCCCAAACCAGCCACCCACAAACAAAGCACCAAGAGCTTCAACTGAGCACTTATAAATTTAGCAGAACTTTTTGAGAAAACTTCCAGGACAGCGTATGTTTTCCTGGACACCTGGATTCAATTATTTTGTTAAGGAGAGGCTGCTCTGTGAAGTCTTAACACGGCAGAGTGGCGCATCAACAGGAATTAGAGTGAATTTTCCTTCATCAATGGAGAGAGCGCTTTAAATTTCTACCTTGTTAAATGACTGGCTGAAATCATGCATGATTAATGGACAAAATGAAAATTAGATTATGTGTCTTTACGCTTCCTGTGACCTCTGTTTTCTCCTGTATCAATTGCAAGCAGTCTGGGGGGAGAAAATGAAAAACTAAAAAGAAAAAAAAAATAAAAGAAAATCCTGTATAAATACCAGGAAGAGAAGATGGAGAGAAGAGGAAGGGTGCAGCGCACCACTGTAAATTATACACTGTCCACAGAACTCACAGTTTCTGAGGTCTGAATCCTACAGCACTGAAGTTTGAGGAATTAAAATGTGGAAGAAATACTGAAGTTACAGGCTGCTTGTCAATAATCAACCACGTATGTCAGTCACCCATGTGGAACTGCATCCTGTGGGGATCTTGGTTTCCTTGCTGCAGCTGCACTCAGGAGATGACCTGTAGTTCAGACACAGTCAGACTATTGCAACAAATGCTTTCCACCTCCCCGAGGGAGGTGTTAGTGTGTTGCCCATTTTGGGACTCCTGTTTCCACGATAAATTTGAAGACACAAGTCTTAAATTCAGAGGGGAGTCACTGCTTGCCTGCAGGCATGGCGTTCTTAGGCAGTTTTTGACATCCTTCAGTGCTGCGTTGTGATCTGAGTGTGTATCTCTGCACCCGCTCAGGGGCACCTGCGTGTGCTGAGGCACCAAGAGCCTGTGTCCTCCTTTCAGCCCGCAGCATGCTTCAGCCTGTAATATCAGAAAGCAAAGATTTTCCATCCCTGTTATAAACCCCTTGGACAGAACAGAATGTGTCTTGCTGCGCCTTCTGCATCTTCATTCTAGGTGGGGAAAAAGCACATATAAATCCTGTATTTGCTAAATATAACTGTTACATGACTTGCTACCCCAGTAACAGGAAGGGCTAGGAGGGGTATATATCTTCTTGCTACCAACACAGTAAAATTAAGAGCAGGAGTATAATATCAGAGTGTATTGCTAACTCCCCTCTGTTTTTCAGTATGTAGGGCCATTGGCCTTGAGAATTCAGGCAATGTGGTTTCATTTGAAAAGACCTCAGTGCGAAACATCCATATGGCTTCTGCCTGTTCCTGAGGCCTAGAAGGGTTGATGAGTGAGCACTGTGCTTTGAGCTACAGTGAACAGTCTGTGTTTTCCAGCTCACATTTTAGCATAAAGTTACTATCTGGTGTCTCCTTTGGAAGGCCTCACATCCTGGAGCCCCAGCTTATGTGAGAGTATTAGTTTTTGTGGTTAGAAAAAAGCTTCGTCTAGGAAAGGAAATCTCAAACCTGATACTTGCAACAATGGACAAATGGAGAAAACCACAAAACCTAATGATACTAAGAAAAAATATGAAGGCTAGTGTAATGATTTTTAGATATTTACTTCCTGATTTTTCAACATCCAGCGTTGGCTGTTCTGTGATTGTCTGCTGGTTTCCCTAGTGTAAAAGTAAGAAAAATGCTATAAGAGACCTTGGGATTTCCCATGGGAAATGGTAACTAGGTCATGGGTATACTTACTATGGAGGTACATATAGTTTCTTTTAAATTGATCTGAAAATCAGAAGCATAAAGGAGGAGGAGGTGGTACCGAGCAGAAGCTCTTTTTCAGAATTGATATGGTTATCCTTCCTTTAATCAAGTTGTTTGTCCAGTCTTAAGAGAAATGAACCAGTTGTCCTGATTCTGCTCCTTTTTTGTTGCCACTTAGCACTCACCCAAAGTTGGGCAGTACAAACTCAGGGTGGGTAACGATACCCTCAATGAGGACCTCACGTGGCCTCCTTATACCTAACACTACACAATTCTAAACAGGTTTATTTGGCCATCTCCTGTCTAGTTAACAAGTACAAGACTTGCTGCAGAACTGCTCAGCCATCGCTCCAAAGGCTTCTGCTTCACTCATGTAAGCCACAGCGGGAGGTCCTGTCTCCGTGGCACTGCACGGAACCAAGAGCATGATGTATCCGCGTTCTTTGTCTCATTTGTGCCTTTTTTCCCCCTTGATTTTCATGTCAGGGTTTTTTGTATGTATCTTGTAATCTTCTAATGGTTCCTTTTGTAAAAGGGTGGGAGCTCTCCGAGGGTAGGTCGTCTCTGCTAGGGCTGTCTGTTTCTACATGAAGGGATGTAACTGAAGTTACCCACCTCTGCAAAATCATAGTGGGAGATTGAGCACTGTAGCTTTTATCTTGATGTTGCTCATCAAGGTCATCCTGGTCCCTGAGAAAACTGCCTATCTCCTGTTTGTGCTACAGTTTTACAGTGAGCTTGTGATCTGTAGTTCAGTTTGCTCTCTGTGAAAAACATCCTCATTTAGAGGGGGAAGGTAGAGCCTTAGAGAATTGTAGACAACAGTGGCCCACATATTAAATGAGATTTTTGAGGCCCCTTTGTAAAGGCTATCATTTTCTTAGAAACCCGTTGACTTAAATGCTTTAAACAGCAAGTTGAAGACTTTGTAGAGGCGTAGGTGGTCTTGATGTGTGAATGAGGGCTGAATGCATGTATAATTGGGCATACGTTTCTATACAGGTATTTTGACCAGACAGTCAGCTAACAGCTCCTAATAAGATGCTCTGCCCTCTTATATCAGTTCATCTGCCACTCAGATATGCTTAGCAAGATATATGCAGCTTTTTATGCATATAACTCTTGTTAAGACTAAGGATCGTTATGAGTGTGAGTGGAGCGGTGTCCTTGCTACATCCTTTCAGGATATTGTCTCTGAGGAGAAGTTATTGTTCATATGACATGGCTGTCCAGAAATGCTTGCAAATCAAATCCTTTCATTTGGTTTATATGTAGGTGGGAGTAGGAGAAGGGCTGCACACCTTAAAAAATTCTCTTACCGAGCATCTCACTTTAATGAACAAAGTCCTTTCAGATTTACAGTAGCTCAAAAAGGCATTCGATTACATCCACTTTGAATAATTTGTTGTATATAATGACGTGTCTTGTCAGTTAGATATCTGTCCACAAAGTCTATTTTAAAAAAATTACCTTTGATTTGATGCTATCTCCTGTCTAAAAAGGGAAGGGGGTGTAAGGAAACCCTAAATTTGTTTCCAGCCTCTAACACAACTGGCTGCATGATATGCAGCAAATCACTTCTCTCTTTCTTCTTCTCTTACTTGTAGAACAGTTTCTCAGTGTATCTCGTCTGTTATGTTGCCCATCTGTTCAGTTCTGTGCTTTTTTGGACAAGGATTTCAATTATTCCTCCAGCGAGACACGTAGTCGGGGCATAAGGCATAGGAGGCGGTGATTGCCTGTTCAACGTATAGGAAATGCAAGCAAAGAACAGCAGAGCTTTATTTACACAACAGCTTCAGTCTGTGCCAGAGCACTGCATTAGCTGTGCGGGAGGCTAGCAGTGGCACAGCTACGCATGTTCTGTAACATGTGTACTCCGTGTGTTGTTTTTCAGCCTCCTGGGAGAGCTTGCCTGCTGAAGTTCCGCAATCTGTATCTACTGTGTATTCAGTGTTATTTTGGTACCAGCTGATAGCATAAAGGCTGAATAAATTTGCTTCATGTTAGATGTGGCCCTCTGCAAATAAATATGCACGTTAAGAAACCCCTCCATGACATAATTAGTTGTCTGTAAGCCACTGTGTCATTGTGCAGAGTAATTAGTTCTGTTTATTTAAAGGAGCCCCGGAAAGTCATTAGCAGTTGCCGGTGGACCAACAACGAGAAAAAGAAAAGATAAAAAACTCATGTGTGGTGGTTATTAGTCTCTTCATCATACTAATGGACAGCTTGTAAGAAATTGGACTTGCTGTCAGTGGCACGGACTAACAGCAATCGTGCAGGGGCATTGTTTCTTCTCGCTGGCTATAAGGGCGACTCGTGACGAGCTTTGATAGGATGCTCATTTTTATCTGCTAAGCGCACAGTGCTTGTAAAAACAGTAGTGGCCTTGTTACCACTTGACACGATACTAGTTTTAGCTGTTTTCGATGACATGCCACTCTCTTAAAGCCACTCTCTTAAATGCCACTCTCATAAAGCTTCGGCCTGGGGTGAGATTCATTAGAGTACTTAAGAAATTATACCAATACAGCATCTGGCCTGATATCTTTATGCTCCCTGCTCCAAGCAAGAGGGAGAGAGTCAGTGGAACCCAGTGGACATTCTTCACTCGCTTGTCAGATTTACTTTCTGTGGTAGTCCAAGGCTTTTGGAAAAGCAAACGAGCTGCTTAATTTGTCTGTAGGTGTGCTTACATGAGGAGAGGGAAGGGAACCCTGTCTGTAACCCCTGCGAGAGGAAAAGGAAACAGGCACCATCACGGGTTGTGTGCAGCTAGTTGGTGGCCCCAGCTCTCAGAAGGGTCGTTTCTGAGAGAAGAGCTGTGGTGGTGGCTAGGTTCAAATAGATTTTCCATAGATCTAGGCCTGCAGAATGCAATAGGGTTAAAAAGAGTGGCGACTACAGCATTTGCTTCTGAAACATGTGGCACTTAATATATTGGATTTCTTTCCTACAAGACTTCTAAACCACCTTATATAGGGCTATTAGTGAATTATTTCCCTCTTCTGTAATTCTCTAACTTGGCTTATAAATTTTACAAAGAGGTTATTAGCTATAAAGGGTTGTGACAAATGACCTGGGAGAAGGACGGAAACTTTGTTCAACTTTTCTTCCCGACTTCCACCCTGAGATTTAGCAGCTGTGCTGAGTCTAGGCATGCTCTTGGTCTTTTTAAAGATGGGTACCTGCGAGGAATTTCTCAGCTGCCCCAGTCAGCTGAAAGAGAGACTATAGGTGGTAGCAGAAGTCCTGGCCTTAGCCTCTGTGCTGAGAATGTGTCTGCTACCGTAAGTCCATACACAAGTTGGAACTGTTTTGATGGAAGCAGAACTGCATCTCCCAAGCCCTGTCAGCTTTTTGCAAGAGGAAAAGTATTAGGAAACCTCTGGCAGTGGTGCATGACTATAATCTATCTAATATCTGTCAGGGCTCCTTTGTCTGAGCTTCTGCAGAAGCTTGTTTTCAGATCTCTGCTCTTCAAGGTGTCCTGAGTAATTTCTGTGTATAACCAAACCATTAAATAACTAAATCCCATCTTCTCAGTACCCTTGGATTTGGGTAATAGGTCGTATTATGTGTTAGGGGCTGTCCCTTAGATTTTCTTTTACTTCTGGATGCTGTCACTTCTACGTATCATGTGATATAAATAATACTGCCAGGAATCTGAAAGCTCTAGCGTTTTATAGCCAAATTGCTATATTATTCTCTGAATTCACACTGCCGATTTTGCTGCTTATGGCTCACACCCTGCCCACCTTTACATGTGGCTGTCCAGTCCTGTTCCACAGTCAGCCCTGCTCTAGGACTGCTGTGTGTGTAATGCATCTGTAATCATTCAACCTGAAGGTGTGGGGGAAGGTAACCAGCAAAACATATGAGTAAGATTTTTTGCAAGTGTGTTTGAGTCATTTGTCGTGAGTTGCTTGTTTCCATGGGAATTAGCGAGAGAAGACATAAGTGAATCTTATTCCTTGCTTTAGCCTCGAGTCTGGCTGCATCAACCTGCAGGACCTATAATTTAGACCCAGGGGTGACTGAGAGAGCTCGTTTTCCTTTTTAATTATTATTGCAGTGAAGAGATGGTGACCTATCAGGGGAGGAAAGGAATTGTGTGCCTACTTGTTAGAATAGCCCAACACTGCAGCCCAAACTTCCTCGCATGGCTGTAAATATGCCAGGCCTGCCTTTGTGGTGAACCACAAATGCTCTCAGACTTTTGAGGAGCCTGGGGAGACGATTCCAGATCTTAAGGAAGAACAATTCATCTCTTTCCCCATCCCCCTATACACACATACACCATCCCCTTGTCTCTTTTTAGGTCATTTATAATCAGCAGTCATGGAGCACTGGCCTCATTAGTGATATAGCCATTCCTTCAGTGCTTCAGAAATAATCATTTAGAAAAAATGCGCGGTTTTCTTCCCTTGAGAGCCCGTGAGTGATGAATTTATTTCAGTCTGGCTGTCTTGGCTGTCTTGCTCAGCCTTATTTCCATATTTATTTCAACAAATAATGTACTATAGGTACAACAAAACACACTCTGTGAGGCAGACAGGATAGCCTGGGCAGGAAGGGGTTAATCAGAGAGATGACATTCAGAAGCTGAGGCTCGGAGGGAGACCTTTTATTCCAAATCATTTTTTAATTTATATACTTTCTGAGTGTTTGTGTTTGTAGAGGTTTAGAAGCCCTGGGATTTGGACATTGATTTATTCATAGGGCACCATTTAGAGAACAGACATTGTCCCCTGAGTGGTCCCAGCCACCGACCTTTCTCCTGAAGGGACCATCCCTTTTGTAATGGTGGACAGGTGATTAACTTTCTATGCCAGCTAATGACTTGGGTCTCTCCAAAGCAAGCTCTGCTAATTGTGACCGGCTGGGAGGGCCAGTGTCCTGGGACCGATGTAGTGGCTGAACAAGCCCTGACACACTCAAGGTCCAGCTGTACATTTGCTCCATCTCTGGGAAGCAGCACTTGCAGCTACTATAAACCAGCCTTGCAGAAGGACTTAAACTCATGATTTGTATTCTGCCAGCGACTATTTCAGTAACTGAGTGTCACTGCCTGGAAGCCTAAGCGCCAAGGACTGGGAGGTAGAGCTCCCATCTCTTCCTCCCAGTGCTTCTTCAGACATGCTGGGTAACCCAACTGTGCCACTGCTTCCTGGGGTGCACATCAGAAATAAACACAGCCCTTTCCTCCAAGCTACTGAAGTCACACTAGGTTTATTTGAATAACCCTAAAGACTCTGAATTCCTTGAAATACACTTTCTAAGGATAGACTTTCCCAAAAGGTAAGCTCTTCTCATCAGACCACTTGGCACCCCTGCTCCGTCCTGCTACTGGCCAAATGCATCAAAGTAGGTGGCATCTCTTCGTGCCGTGTGATTGCAGGCACAAGTGAGATATATGTACTGTGTGGTATAATTGCAGTTTGGGTTTTATGGTTACTTAGAAATAAGAATGCTGAGCCTGTCCCCTGTCAAAATATAGCCCCTCTGCTTTCCTCCTCACCCCTCTCCTTGCTCAGGACACACAGGTTGACATGTGGTGTTTCTGCAATGGCTTATGTCTGTGTGTCATCTATTTCCTGGGATGGCTTTTCTGGAGCATCTGGAACTTGTCGCTTTTGCATGCACCTCTGAAAGTAAGTGTAATTTGCCTTGCTCTGTGTTTTCAAAAGTACAGTTCCTATTCAGATTTACTTATAGGTAGCATTTGTGCACAGAAAAACTGGCATTTAATTGCAGAGATACAAGCAGTTATGCATGTAGCAGGTCTGTATAGTTCATTTGCACCCATGTTCTTAATGCCTCTTCTGAGTTTTATTTTCCTTAGTTAGCATGACATCGATTTACCTAAAACTCTTCCCATTTGACTTGTAAAGTAATAGATATTCCTGAAGTTTTGTCCTCTATAACTTTTATACTGAACTTTCAGAGGCCCAAACTAACCAGTTCTCTACCAGCATAAATCTGTTAGGTAAAGGACTAGTATTCTAAAGCTAGTTCAAGTGCTGCTTGTGTCAGCCTTCAAACTGTGAGACAAATATCCCCTTCCAGTCTTTTCTGTTAAGGCATAATGACTGTTTCCCTCTTTTCATCTGGTTTCTTAATGCACTGCTGTCTAATCACCTTGGCAGCAAGACTGTAACCAAGTAATGGGGGAGTAAGTCACAATTGGCTTACTGTCTTCTCTCGTAAGAAAAATCAGTGCATGCATCTGCCCTACTTTAGGGATAAGCATCATCAGCTCAGGAAATCTGGGGGGTTTATAACCAGGAAGGCTCGTAAGGATGGCATCTCTCTGTGAACAGGGAAGATTCTCAAGGGAGGAATTTAGCACTTCGCGCTTTCCAGCTGCTGGTTGCAAATGCTTTCAGCTTTTGCAAAGTCATACCTCCTTTGCTTCTGAAGAATTTACCTAAGAGGAAGCATAGAGCTATAGCTTTGAAACTCAGTGCTGGTCACCTTTATTTTGCAGTTGGGGAAAAATGGCTTAAAAAGACTTTCACGTCAGGCAACAGTAGGTGGAGAAAGGACGGATTCTGAAAGAAAGCAGGTAGATTTCACTTTGCCTTCTAGGCCTCAAGGAAATCTTTGCTTTCTGACAGAGAAACTCCTGAAAGTCTCAAAGACATTTTTTTCATCTTTATTGAAGAGCTGGAAGCTTTGCATTTACAGAACAGATGTCCTTTGTTACACGTTTTTCATTTCTTATTGAAATAGATATGAGCAAGAATTCACACCACACAAACTCAGAGGGAAGCAACGTTTTAAATGGAATGATTAAAAACCCTGCCTTCTCCCATTGCTTCATTTTTCACTTTTGACTCGTGATGTCACCCATTTGCTCTTCTCTGCTTGCCATAGCTTTTACTGGAGAAGAGAGGAGAAACTCACCTTGGGTGTCCGTGTACGATGTGAAAGGCAAGTGGAAAAATAAAATAGAGAAGGGGGAATACATCTTTTCATCTTTTTAGATCAGAATGAACTCAGGATCAGCCCTGGGCCTGCACCTGATACACTTTCTCAATTCTCATTAAGTTGAACTTGTGATAACCTTCCTGTAAAACATTTAGGCTTCAGACACAAGAGCAGGCTAAGACGCCGTGCAGACCATCACGCCTAGATGAACGATCAGAAGTCATGGGTTGATGCATTCAACAAAACCATGACTGAAACCAAGTTCATCATTAAGGCAGTGTGAGGAGGAAGTCCCTCTGCATGGGCAGGGAATGAAGAGCATCACTGAGGTTGCTGGATCTTACACGTAACATGTTAGCCAACTAAATCACAGCTTACAGCGAAAGGTTGTGAGCTTCTGTGAACTATATGGTTGCCGGTGATATTAATTTACTACAAATCCTTCCTGTAAGCTCTTTGTAGAGTTACTCACTGTGAGCTTCTTTTTCTGTTAATCTTTTCTTTTGTGAGGCTGAGTTTAGTGCTGGTGAGGAAAGGCAGCCTGATGTCCATGGAAAATGAAATCCTGTACTTATCCATAGAGTAAGCACCAGCTGTTCCAGCAGAAGAACCCGCTGCAAGATTGAATTCGGCTCACTCAGCCCTCTCCTTCCCCTTGGTTTGCCTCCTCCGATTGCCTGTTGTGCAGTGAAATTGGTAAAATGGATGTATCATCCTTTTCGAGTTAGACTGACACTGCTCCATTGCCCAGATGGCTTTCAGTAGCATTTCAGGTTTTGTCAAGTACAGTGATACTGAGCCCTTTACTTTAAATCTGTCAATCAAAGCAGTTGCTTCCGAATAGCTGTGTTTTACCTCTGAGTTTTGCAAACTATGGAATATGCCAACCACAAGGTGTAGAGGTTTCTGCATCTACACACAGAGAAACCCTTCAAAACCCTGGCCAGTTACTCTGTCCGTTGCGAGGACACCTCTCTACTCCACATAGAACTAAGGTGCTGCTGCCTTCACACCAGAATGGTAAGTTAGCCTGGAGACACCACTCTTCCAGCATCCTCATGTCCCAGGAGAAGACTCACAGCTGGAGAGCTGCCCCAAGCAGAGCACAGGGCTCTCTGCAAGGCTGTACTGGAGGATCCCTGCTTGATCACAACCAGATGTTCAAAGCTTCATTCACAGGCTACTGCTGGAGACTTCTTGACGAGCATTTCATGAGATGACTTGAAATATTCATTTTGGCTTTAAGAAGGATTGAAGCCTTTGTCGGGAAAGAAGGATTAAAACAGAAACCACAGAATGCAGACCAAAAGTTGGAGGAAGTAGTGAATGTCTTAATGAAAAATCCCTTAAATTTTCCAATTACCTTTATTCCGAACCTGGAAAGAACACCTAGGTCCCAATCCTAGGTGTTATACTGGTTTGCCAAGAGCCACAGAGGCGAGTTTTAAGGTTAGAGCAAAAACAGCACACACACACACACACACTACTTTTCTTGATGTTTCAGCCTCAGGTGGTTTTGCTTTAAGCTGTGAACACAAACCAGCTTCCCTTTTTCTGCATCTGTTTGTGGATCATGTAAGTGAATGTAGATTAATTGTATTTTTCTTCCTATCTGGATCTGATCATCTTGAATAGCCATACACCTGCAGCATATGGAATAGTTAGGGATTCAGATGGATTACTAAATCCTTTTAGCCTATAGCTAGATGCAAGAAGATACCCCATCCCAAAGCATCCCAGCTTTCCTTAATTTGGCTGTTGCAATACTGGTTTTAGACATCATCAGGTTTCTATAGCTTTGTCTTGTAGATGATATGAGCAATCTGCACCCTTCTTCCTTGTATGCTTAGTTTTGTTTATATTTTGGGGGCGAGCAGTTCTTCACACTCAACAAATTTGGCCCAAATCCATGAGCTGAGACTGCATTAGTGGAAAAGTGATGCTTTCAATGAGAAATCTTGGAAAAAAAGCAGTAGTCCTGGTTGCAGAGTTGGTCTGTGGGCACTGAGCAGCCAGTCTTTGTTTCTAGTGGGCATCCCCCCTCTTAACTACCTAGCAGGTTTTTTTAATTTTCAGCTTAACAGTTTGACAGGCCACTTGCACCACCCTAGAGGTCTGTTCACCAGAGCTACCAAAACAAGAAATTTTGCAGAAGCCTGTGCAGCAGGGAGTGTGGCTGGATGTGGGATCAGAAGTTACCAGCTGAGAGCTGCTTGTAGAGCCACCTTCATGAGAGCTCTGTGCCAGCATCAGGGAAGGCCACTCTTCTCCTTATAAAAGTTATTTTCAAACCTTTTCAGCCTTGGCTCATTTGATGTTTAACCCAGCTTTACTGAGAAGTTTGCTGTGTTCTTGACAGACCTGCTAGGGACAGGATTTAACCCTTGTTAGCCAGTAGGGTGCTGAGTGCCATGCCTTGGCTTATATACTCTAGCTCTGGAAATACACTTTTTGCCATTAGTTACCTGACTCGATGGCTTGCAGTCATGCTTGAATGCAAGGCCCATTTTGTTATGTAGAAAAGTTGAAGCTTGATGCATTTTCTTGCGGCTTCCTTCAGATTTCTCAAAATCTGTGGGAGGTGGTGGGAGACGATAAGTTCTTGATTTTAATTCATCTAGGTCTAAAATTAAATTGGCGTATAGGAGAATAGTCTCTAACAAAGCTGTAAGGTCAGCAGGTAAGGACGATCTAAACAGCAATGGCAGAAACGCTGTAGAAATCTGCAAGTACAGCACAGGGATGCAGGTCTGGTGTAATTTCTGCTGCTGGCACCGTCTCACTCCCTCTTCGAAGATGAGGAGCGAGGAGCTCTGCGTTAGAGCAGGCATTGCAGCCCTGCATCAAAATGGCAGTGCTTTGTTAGGGCCTTTCTTCCAGAGTGCTTTCTCTAGTCCTTTCTCGGTTCTGACACCGAACTGGCAGGAGAGCCGCGGTGCGTTTTCCTGCTGCTTCGCCTGCGCCTGTTCTCCCATTCTCCCCTCTCCATCCTCCCCCCTTCCCCGACTCCCCTGCACTCCTCTTACTCCCCACTGCCCACATCGAACATGTACAGATTTTACGGTTCACTGGAGAATAAGTGGCTGTCATTTCACAGACGGGCCAGGATGTAATTAGCCACAATGCATCGAAGTAATGGAACAGATGTCTCTTTGTAAACTGAGTTTGCTGTTGCACACTCTGTGTATGTGACCTGCCGACTGCTCGGGGCGATTCCTCCCAGCCCCCTCGGCCCCCTCCCCGCTCTCTGTTGCCGAGCCAAGGGCTTAGCTCACATCAAGGGTTGGTGTGTTTGCGGGTTTGTTTTTTCTCTCTTTCTCATGCACTCGTCTCTCCTGCTGTAAGGCCACTGATTATGTGACGGAGTGTTAGCAAGCAGAACCTGCATTTATCGATGGAGTCATTCAAAATAGAGAAGGTGATACCCCTCTTATGAGATAATTGGCAGTTTCGAGTTGCTCTTATTACCCGATGATAATACACCAGTAAAATCATAAATTACTGTTATGATGCTAGGCCACCTCCCCTCCTCTCTTTTTTTTTTCTTTCTTTTTTTTTTAACTGAAAATAATATAGCTGTTCTCCTCGAGCCCTCAAATTAGTATTTACATTTTAGATAAGAGATGAGCTTATGGGACTGATTACAATGTGATAGAGCTCACAAGCTAACAGCAGCTGCAGCACCCTCAGGAAGATGTCCGTCTGACTGAGATGAGCACCGCAATCCAAACGCCAATTCAAACTGAAAAGGGGCAAAACCAGGACCTGACTTCCAAATTCTCCTTTTGTAGAGCACGCTTGTCTCTCTCAGCAGGTACAGAAACTGGGTAACTCTAATTCATGGAATTTCCCCCCCTTAAATATTCTTGAGACACGTTTTCAGGCTATATCTATGCAGATTTTCCATTCCTTTAGCTCATTGTGTCCGTGCAGCTCCTGATCCCTGTGCCTCTGGCCACTTCCAGCTGCATCTCCTGTAGCTTCTCCTGCTGAGGGTTCCTGCTAGTGCCCCACACCACAGGTGGGAGCAAAGGGAACCTCGGGGCCAGGCTGGATCTTGGCCTCCAACACCAAATTTGGCTCTGCTCACAGCAAAGCCAAGCCACAGAGAAGCTAAACACAGCGAGGCACCGGCTACTAGTGACAGAAACCTAATGGTGGCACACAGAGGGAGGCGTTTAAAGAAAAGACACGCTTGTGTTCGTGGTGCCTCTGGGTGTTTTCATTAGGGTTTCATTGTAGAAATAAGTTTATGTGTCAGGGCACTCATAGTCAAGTTGTGTGCGCAGTCCCTCTGTGCGTGTGTATGTGTGTTTATGTGCTCGTCTGCGTTTATGGTTTATTTTCACGCAAATTTCCCAAAGAGCTGCATTGTTTCCCCAGGGCGCTTTTGATGACAAGGTTCTTATTAGTTCCTCTGGTTTTGTCCCAGCAAGCTTAACTTCAGATTGCACGTCTTCCGAGTGTTAAGGGTGGTGAGATTACGTTCAGTAATGAGGGTAAAAAACAGGTCTTTTCGGTAGGAAAGAGTAAGTTTTTACCTCGAGCTAGAACGATAAAGAGGCTAAGCAGCATGATAACGGAGACCAGAGTGTAAATACGCTGGATATGTTAAAGCTCAGAGAAAAGTACCGTAACTCAGAATAATCCTTTGCAATATTTAACACTGTGGCCTGGTGCCATCCTCAGCTCTTCTCTTCAGCTTGTGGAGTGATTGATGAAAGATTTCAAAGGACACAGGCGTTTGGGGTTGGTCTGCAGCTTCACATATACTTGATAGAAAGAAAAGCCCTAGTGAAACATTGGAGGGAAACACCAGTCCAGTTGGTGCCAGCCCTCAGAAGCAAATCCCTCACGCAGTGGGTTTCTTTGTCCTACCACGGGCTCGTAAAGCTCTTTTCACTCATGTGGACATGTGCACTGAGCAACTCTCATGCTAGCTTGAAAGTCAGGAAGCGTGGAACCTACCAGCCCTGTAAGCACCTATCATGGAGGGCTTTTTCAGTAATCTTTACATTCATGTCAGCTGGGTGTGGGCACAGGACTGACCGTGTTGGAAAAGTCTTCTGAGAAATATCACGCTGGTAGCAAATTCTACAAACATAATACTGTGCGGATTCCTCTATGTTAAAGACCACGTTAATAAGCCTGAAAAGTAGCCTGTACTGCAAGAATATCTGTACATTTCTAAGGAGAAGAATTAAAGCAAATTTTTTTATGGAGAGTGTGGCTTTTCACTTCTGCTGACAGTTCAAGCAGTACGTACTTCAGGAGACAAAGATTATGGGTTTTCAACACTATTTGTAGCCTTCCTCTCTCCGTTGAAATGGTTGAAAGCAGCATCAAAGAGAAATGGTAGTTGACAGACTCTTCACAAAACGTGAGTCCTCCATAGAAGAGGCCCAGTGATTTCCAGGACTTCCCAGCACTTACAGCGGTGTATATCTGATTATCTGTAGTGATGTTGCAAAGTTCCACAAAGCCATTTCATATGTTTTCACTCTTGTATACAGTGCTTAGAAAAGTGGAGGGCAAGGTTGGCACTGGGCAGCTGAACTGCAAGCCACAACTTGCTCTCTTTCTCTCCAGCTTTGGGATCCCAGCAAATCGGGGGGGCCCAGCAGGAGACACCTACACCTGTGTTTGGTCAGGGACCCTCAGAAGGATGCTAGTCCGAGCCAGGACTAGTTACAGAATCACAGAATGCTAAGAGTTGGAAGGGACCTCGAAAGACTATCTAATCCAATCCCCCTGCTAGGGCAGGATCACCTACAGGAATGCATCCAGGTGGGTTTTGAATGTCTCTAAAGAAGGAGACTCCACAACCTCCCTGGGCAGCCTGTGCCAGTGCTCTGTCACCCTCACAGTGAAAAAGTTTTTTCTAATGTTTTTGTGGAACCTCCTGTGTTCCAGCTTGTATCCGTTTCCCCTTGTCCTGTCATTGGACATCACTGAAAAAAAGCCTGGCTCCATCCTCCTGACACTCACCTTTTAGGTACTTATAAAAGTTAATGAGGTCACCCCTCAGCCTCCTCTTCTCCAAGCTAAAGAGACCCAGCTCCTTCAGCCTTTCCTCATAAGGGAGATATTCCACTCCTTTAACCATCCTTGTGGCTCTGCACTCAACTATCTCAAGTAGTTCCCTGTCCTTCTTGAACTGAGGGGCCCAGAACTGGACACAATATTCCAGATGTGGCCTCACCAGGGCAGAGTAGAGAGGCAGGGGGGCCGCTCCTGACCTACTGGCCACTCCCCTTCTAATACACCCCAGGATGCCATTGGCCTTCTTGGCCACGAGGGCACATTGCTGGCTCATGGACACCCTGCTGTCCACCAGAACCCCCAGGTCCCTTTCTCCTACACTGCTCTCCAGCAGGTCAGTCCCCAACCTATACTGGCACATGGGCTTCTTCTGGAGTCATTGGACAAAATGAGACCAGAATAAGGCATTGATCTCAATTTCACTTGTAGCACATTCAAACCAGTCTCCCGAGGAGAAAGATTTGTGCAGTTACCATGGGTGACTTGCTGTCTGCCACCACCACATTGGTTTTGCTGTGCTGCTATTTCTGGTCACAGCTTATTTCTGCACAGCAAATGGGCATTCAAGAGAGGAAGGCACCAGAGTGCAACTCAGGCCTGTGACCTCGTAAACCCGACAGACCCGAAGATCTGCAAACAGGATTGAGCGTGCGCGTGTCACTCTCGGTCAGAGCAGTTGATGTCTGCAGGCAGATTTCCATTAAGCAGTGTTAGGACTGGTCCCCTGCAAACCTCATGTCTGATGGGGAGGACTTCCCTGAGCCATCTGCTTTCAGCTTCTTGGGGGGGGGGGGGTCCCCCCTTTTGACACTCAAATCCACATTTTCTCCTCACCTGCATTGATGGAAGTGGCTATTAACCAAGTTTAATAGGAAAGAAGAACGTGTCATTCATTGCAATTTTTCAAATGTGTGTAAAAAAAGGATCCTTGGGCTTCAGTCAACATTGTAGTCAGCCTAGTTGGTGTGCGATGAGGTTGATATGTACATGGTATTTTTGGTTGGTTTTATCTGGTCCCTGCTGCCCTTCAGGAGACAAAACTTACGGTTTGTTAAGTCTTTCCAGTGCAGTAAGATTTTGAAGCAGGTACAATAGGTTGACTGAGCTTTTCCTTTGCCTTGTTTCAGCAGAACCAAGCATAATGCTGCAAATGCAAGGTGGTCTAGTGTAAGGGAGCAGGAGGGAGTGTCTGTTGGGGTATAAATGAAGGCAGTCTAAACTCCAAGTGACTTGTCAGTGCCTCAGCAGCAGGCAGTTACACAACACTTGGGAAGACACAATACAGCAGCAAGTGCTTATGATTATGAGGTATCCCCACTAAACTATTTTTTCTTAAAAAAAAAATCACTTTATTTGACAGGAATAAATTTTGCAATGTAAACAATAACTTTCTTGCTTCCAAAGTCCTTTCTGAGGCAAAGCTCCTGCTGACCAAGCAGAATGAAGATTTGAGTTGAAAGTGTAACACCAGCTCTGACTCATAGCACATGGTATTTAAGTGTGTGTTACTTGACTTAAAACGAACAGCAGGTTATCACCAGTATGCACGGATGTCTTCATAAACCCTCTACAACTTAGTTCACATGCCGTCCTGAGGTGGCAGATTTTTCTATATACGCTGCTGATGTACCATTTATGTACAGGGTTAAACTGAGGCAAGGGTGAAATAAGTACCTGATTCTGTCTTCAGAATGTACCGTGAGGGTGATTCTGTGGAACTGAATGGTAGGATGTGCATTACATATGGAGGAAGGTGACTTGTCAGTGATGTTTGTATATTTGGGTTGTGTTAGTGGGTAAAGCTTGCCTACACATCACTATGCTTCCAGGTTGCCAATGCATGTGTTTATGCATAAGGACCGTCTAACTTGTTAGTGACACTGCGGTGTCTGGGACTGCTGCTGTGAACCAGCAAAACCACTTATCCTTGAGAAGAAGAGTGCGACCTTACTTTGGTGTGAGGGTGAACTGGGAGAAAACACGCTCAAGTGTTCTTAGTTAGGTTGGTGCTCAAGTGCTGCTGACGGCTGGCATGACTCGGGCTCCTATGTAGCTCTGACACCTTTAAAAGTGTGCCCTTAGGTCTGAGGGCAGCTTTATGTCCCTTTCAAAAAACATAACCTGACCCTTTAGGGCAATGGAGTGGCCTGGCTAAGATGGGGTTAATGTGAATCTGAACTCTGGAGGCTTTATGGCAAAGCAAAGCTCCTACTTGCTGGGCTGTGCTGCGGGGAGAAAGGTGCTGGTGCCTGGAGGAGGCAGCCCGGGTGCAGGAGGGCACGGAGGAGGCCTGTGTCAGGAGGAGGGTGTATGCTGGGTGCAGGATAATGGTCTATCAGGACAATAATTCGAGAACATGCATTTCTCTTTCTTCACATCTCACTGGTTATCTATTGCTCTTCTTTACTGCACTGTGCTTGTAGGGCTTCATAGCTTTTGAAGGTATAAGAATAAGGCTCTTTTTTCCTCCTCCTTTTTTTTTTTTTTTTTTTCCACTTGCCTTGAAGTAATCATCTATATTTAGGTCAGTGACATGATGAAAGATGTTTATGTGTTTTTACCTAAAGCTGGAAATTGCCTTTCCGGATATCACTGAATGGGAAAAAGCTAATGGAGCCTTGTTGTGCTTTCATTGCTTTTGCAGCAGTGTTCTTGTTTTAGGACTATGGCACTCAAAGCATCCTTCCCCACCACACAGCTCTCGGCTTTCAGCTCCCTCTGCATCCTCCACTAGCTCCCCAGCATGGAGTGGACTGGGAGAAGGGCGAGGGAAAGGTCACAAGAAGTCGATTTTTAATCCGGCTACCTGGAGCGGGCATTGCCAGCTCTGCCCTATCAAGTAGAAAATGTGGCACTGATAAATCCTGTCCGCTAAGGAGCCGAGTCTTTTTAATATGCAAGTGCTCAGTCAAAGAAAGTAAACAGACATCTCCTTCTGCAGGGAATTACTAGACAAACCTCTCCCTCCCCTTACCCTCCTTCCTTCCTCCTCCCTTCCATTTAAGTGTAGGAAATTCTGCTTGCTTTATTTGATAAAAAGGAGGAGGGGAAAGGACATGTACTGAATCATGGTTAAGCTGCTGTCTTCTACCTCAAGACCTTTCAGTCTAGATGTGCTTCATTAGTTTGATAAGCAGACACCAAAAAGGGGGAGGGGTGTGGGGTTTGCATGAGGGGATCTGCCTAGGGGCTGCCCGGAGGTTTAAGAAGATGAACTGCTAATGATGTTGAAGCTGTACCTTTTTGGGACCTTGGCTCCTGGAGGAAAAATGGGCCCTTTTCACTAATTGTGTTGTGCTCAGTAGCGTGATGGAAAGGGACTCACAGGGGAGTGAAACAGAATGAGTATTGGCTGGGCTCTTCCCCTCAGCAGCCCCCTTTCTGCTCCTCCCCCAACCCAACTCTCGTCTCTTTAGCTGGGTATCTGGCATGAAGTCATCCTAAATATCAGGAGATAACGTTAGGAAAATAGATTAATTCAGCGGGTCGTTTATTTGGACAGTCTGGAATGAGCCTTGCAAACTAAACATAGATTTTAACGAGTGTTGTCCGAATTGGCAATGCAAATGTTTTGATGGAATAGCTACCAGAAAGACCGTGAACCTTGGACCTGGCCCCGTGCATGTGCAAACACAGGATCTAAGGACTTTCGAACGTTACTCGCTCTAATCCTGCGCCAGCCCTTTTCCTCTCGAGCAGATTCATGTCTCAGAAGCGGTTAACTGTATCCCCACTGTGCAGCAGGGTAGGCAGTTTTTCACCCGAGGTGCTATCGCGGGTTTCCAGGTATACTAATTTTCCTTTCAGCAGCTGCCTTTCACTCACACGCCGCCCCAGCTGAGAAGGTGAAGTGCAATTCTCAGGAGCGCTTGCAGAGTGCCCACAGTAGGCCACTGTTTCCTTTCTCCTGCACCACCAGCTAGCCCAGCTCAGCTAAGCCTGGTGTTGAACCATCAGCATTTCAGCTCATGAAGCCTGGTGTGCCCCACATGTGATTCAGGGTGGTCAGTGGTACCCAAACAAACTGTACAAGAGGTGCTGCTTTCTCAAACACCGGTGGGCACAGCAAGCCCGAACCATGAATGTGCTGCTAGGCTCAAAAGAGACCTTTTTAACTTAATGTCTTAAAATTATATATCCCTGCCACAAGACATAATCAGCTGCAGATAGGTGGGAGTCACTTGAAAAGCTGTTTGAGACACAAATAGAACATCAGGAGGTAGACGGATACTCGGGGAACTACCCTGAACATGAGCTCTCCCCACTGTCAAGGAAAAAGAGCATGAGATTTGTAGTGTCTCTGGAGCACAAGAGTGGGCAGTAACTTTAAAGCGAAAGGATGTTTTGAGTTTGCTTTGCTTTATTTTCTGCACATCTACCTAATGTGGAGAATTCCCTGTTGCATGCTGTTGCAGAGATTGCATGTAAAAGAAATCAGATAAATGCACGGTGGAGAGGTTTGCAGCTGAGAACGAGAGTGTGCTAGATGGACACACTATCCAGCATAGGATGCTCTTAGTCCTCTCATTGCTGGAAGGTGGGAGGGATCCCAGAGGAAGGCTTGCTCTATGTTCATCCTTGTTCCTTTTACACTTTCTCTAAGCGTTCATGGCTGGCTACTGTCAGAGATGGGATATTAGGCTGAGAAAACTTTCATGTGCATTCAGCTGACAGGACAACGGTGGGGTGAACGTCTGTGTTGGGACGTGCTGGCATAACCTGGAAAGCCCAGGCTGTGGAGAAGAGGTTTATGGAACTGCTGCTGGTCATTTAAGCAGTCCCATACGTGACTTCCTCAGCATCCCTTTGATAGGGATGGTCAAGGGAGGAGCACTGGCAGACAGTGCAATAAATGCTGTTGCTGTATGTGTTGTAAACCACTTCACAGAGAGAAGTGAGCATTTCCCAGGGTGTGGCATGGCAAGGCCCAGAGACAGACTGTTTGAAGTTGTGACCGACTGCTTCTCTTCCTTTCTTTTCAGAGGAGACTTTATGTAGTGGGGGACACAGACAACCACAACAATAATTTCTTAGTCTGAAGGTTATTTGAAAGTTTTTGCCATCCTCCCCTGCCTCTGTCTCCTGCCTCAGCCCCATGCCTGTCCTCTGCCATGCAGAGAGGGACCAATGGGGACAGCTGGTGGCCTCTCATAGGAACCTCTCATCCCACAGAGCTGCTGGTGCTCCCTCTCACTCAGCACATGTTGTGTTTTCTGCCTTGACCAGAATCCCTGCTCTGTCAGCTCCTAGCAGCAGCGATGGTGTGGGCAGGGGTAAGATCACTCCCACTCGTGGGGGGCACAGGGCAGTCTGTTCCTGTA
>NW_009714528.1:36571-69709 GCF_000703405.1 Apaloderma vittatum
TGTTCCGGTAGGGAAAAAACATGCATCGCACGGGGTGATGAAGAGGGGACTGTGCCTTGGTCCCTGTAATTATACCCATCTGTTACTTCCCTGTCTCCTCGGCCGCAGAAGAAACACACAAAGCATCACAAGTGTGATTTAAGCCCCTGGAGAATACAATGGCTTCATTTGAACAAGCCGAGCTGGCCTCTAATGCCCGGCTTTTACTGCCCGGCTGCTGCATGCTGGGCGGTTGGGGGCCGTTCCTTTACAGAGCCATCAGCTCTCACTGCTCTGTCATTATTAACTCTGTGCCTTTTTGTTGTTTCTGCTGCTGTTGTCAGACTTGCTCAGAGGGGACAATGTCAGAGCTGTTCCTCCTTTCCCTATCAAAGTGACTGGTTTGGGACTGGTAAACTGGTTTTGCATTGCAATCGCTCGTGTTTTCTGTGCCCTCTTGTCATTGCTGTTGACTCATCAGACTGAAGTGTCTGAGCTTAATTGAAGCAGTAACAATGCAATCAACATTTCTCTCTATTTTTAACTGCATCTCCCCTCCCCTCTGGTTTTTATGCTGCCTGACACGCTATTTCTGGGGCTGAGAGCTTGGCAGCTTTGCAAAGGGTTGCACTGGGAGGGGACTGAGCCACAAACTGAGCAAAGCCCACTGAAGGTAACAGGGGTTCGTTCTTTCTCACGGTGATGCTAGACTCACTGCATGATACTCATCATCCTCGCTGTGCTCCCCTTGTCACCTCCCCCTGACATCCTTCCTGCAGCATGGAGAAGGCCGGGCCAGGAGGAAGTAATTCTACAGCAGAGCCGTATGGATGTGCCTAATTAGCATAACATTAACATAACACTCTTTGTTTAACAAGGAGTATCCAGCTCTTATTTATCCAAATGATGTGACCAGAGGCAAGGAAGAGTGACTGGTCTTGGTGAGATCTCTGAGAGATCAGCGGTGAGGGTGCTAGCTTCGTCTTTGAATGCTAAAGTGTTCACCCCTGACTTCAAGAGGAGAACAGAGTGCCCTTGCCAGATGCACGCTTAGGTGGCAACTGCTCTGCAGCAGATAACTGATATTCATGTTTTTAAACACAGTCTCCAACGTTAGAGCTGTCTCTAAGTAAAAAGGTAGCCTGATTTGTCAGGGATGCGAGTCCTGGGAGCAGCAATTTCTTTTGTCAGTCAGAGATGCTACGAGCTCATGAAAATCCGCCACGGTTCCTCAGGTGCTTAATTAGAGGCTCTGAGATGTCACTGCTCTTGTGATAGCTTTAAGAGCAGGGCTAGGACCTGGGCACCACTGATGAACGTGTTGCTTTGACCGGGATGACGGTGCTCCTGGCATCTCCCAATGGCCAACCAACGGGCCTGGTGCAGCGAGCGTATTTACTGAGAGTGCAATAAGGGACATGTTGATCTACAGCAGTCAGCTTCCACTGGCTTCTCACACTGATTTTATTTTCCCCTTCCCTCTACAAGTGTCAAGACCATCCTGCCTCTGTCAGTCTTTACTTCCCCTCAGCAACAGCAAGGGAGGATGCTGCATCTGCACGTTATCCAGCGTCACACAGCTGCAGCTGCGCTGTTCACCACCATACCATTGGGAAGCTGGAGAGGCCACCACACCTGGGTCAAGGACTTGACAAAGATGTGTTTCCACTTTGCATGGACGCTCTGTTCTCTTTTGGCTTTCTCGATCCTTTTTCTATATTGCTTCTCCAGTGCCAGGTTTGCCTGGGGACAGGCAGAAAGCCTCTAGCTGAGAGAGTGAAGCCAGGGCATGGGAGCTGGAAGCTCTGTAGCTTCTGTAGACATGCCCACTTAGGGGAAAAGTAGTGATGGGAGGCAGGAAGGAGTGAGCAAGAAAGCGTGGCCATTTTGTAATAGATCAAGTAGCAACACAAAGTGTAGCTTGTTTGGATTCAACAGTAAATGCTGTGATTCATCCTGGGCCCACCATGGAGAATTTCTGACCCATGGCCACTTTCTTTGCAAGGAAGAGCATGTGTGGGCTTTTTAATGTGCTTTGCTGTATGAGCGCTGAAATACAAATAGTTTTGCCCAAGTGTCCCTAAATACGCAGGTGTCCAGGCGAGCAGACCCAGCAAGACAGTTTGCATTGCTATATGTGGCTTTAGCAGTCTGGTCACCTCTGGTAAAAGCCGAAGAGCAGAAAAAAGGTCTCTGAAAGGAAGGATGATCTTGGACCACACTGATGTGAGCACTGAGAGAGTGTGCAGCAGTTTGCATGGGCAGGGTAGCAAGAAACAAAAGGATCTTTTGCAACTCAAAGGGATGCCAACTGGCTTTAAAATGTCTTTTCTTCCGATTAGCGTTCCTATTGTTGATGGCAAGACCTCGTGTGTCAACAGGAGAAAGTATGAGGATAAAACAGTGTTTTCTCTTCTTCTTCTGTCTAATGCCTTGTTGTGCATAGCGCATGTGTACAGTTCGTGTCTGTATTTTTTTCATATTCCCCTAAATGTATGTTTTATTTTTCCACAAAGTGGTAGCAGGCAGAGAATCATCTGAAAATATGGAATTGTCAATAGAAAAAAAACCCAACAAACCAGAAGCTAGAACAGGCATCTGGGTGGGTGTCTGGGAAATGCCTGGATTTCAGGTTGACAGAGTCCTTTGCAGTAAGACACGCCTCTCCTTTGTGTGAACTGTACTGTCCTGCATCCTCTTTCTGTCACCTTTTTAGTGCTGTTATTGGACTGCTCATCTCTGTTTTGTAATCTCTTTCACTTTTCAATATGAAATTAACATAGCCTTCTCCTCCTCTCTCCCACCCTGCAGTACAGAGAAAGAATGCTGCTTTGTGTCAAAACCAGAATTGTTTTTAAGGCAATACACGCAGATCTAGACCTCTCAGTGCTGATGCTGTAATCTCTGCTGGCATCTTCAATATTTTTCCGTCCTCATGTTAGACTTTGCCTATCAAATATATATATATAAAGCCCAAATTGTGTTATCTAGGGAACAAATGCTTTCAGATACGTTCAAAGGGTGTGCAAGAACCAGCCACTAAGTGAAGGAAGGCAAGAGGCAGCTGACTTTGTTAAATACTTGTTAATACCGCTCGCTGTTGGCAGAGCCTGAAGTTTTAATCAGCTCTGTCTGTGCTTCTGTCTCTGCCTTCCGCATTTGCCTTGGCCAGCACGTTTCCGTGCCATGCGATTTTGTCTGTGGCCGCACGCCTGTTGTTGGCATCTCTCGTGTGTGTGCCCTTTGCTTCGGTTTGTGTTTGCCTGCGTGCTGCGTACGGGCTCTGCTCCGGTGTGTCCCAGCATGTCTGCCTGTGCCTCGCTGGCTCCGACGTGCTGGCATCTGCCTGCCTGTGCGGTCCTGACTTCCAATATGTGCATCTCCCAGCGCGCCTGCCCGCACGCGTCTCCTCTCTCCCCAGTGTGTCCGTGTGCCTGTGAGGTGGTATGGGGGAGGCTTGGTGAGCGGCGGGGCTGGCAGTGTTTTCCAACGGGTTTCGGTGCCTGTGGTCTCGTTGAGATGGAGACCCCATCGTTTCCTTCTGTCAGCCTAACAGACACTTGTACCGGGGAGGAAAAGCTGTTGCCTTGGTGGCTTCAGTGAAGTGAAATAAAATGCTGCTTCGAGTCGGTGGGAGTGGGGATCATTTTCGGATGTCGGCTCCTTAAAAACAACTTCATTTACAACATCTATGGAGAGAAGAAAATGGATTTTTCTCTTACAGGAGGGGCTTGTACCCTAAGCATGGTGTTGGATTTCCCCCCCCAGATGCAGGCAGAATGCTGCGCTCTGAAGGGGAAGGTCTTTAAAAACAAAACAAAAGGCAGCTGTCAATTTAATCCAAGCTCCCTGATAAAATTCCAGCAGAGTTCCTTTTTTTCAGAGATGAAATAAGAACCCTGGCAGGCCCTCTTGACTGGCCACATAAATCATTTGTGGTAATTGCTCTGAGAAAGACGAGTGCCTCTTAGGTGCAGGGAAGGGGGGGGATGCGCTGGCTGAAACTGCACAGCATCCCAGGTACCCCAGCTGGCGGGGACCACCGGCCCCCCTGCGCCTGGGGGGCAGCTACCTGCAGCAGGGATGGGTGCTGCAAGCCCAAGGGAAGAATGTGCTGCAGAGGATAAATAATAGGGTTTCTTGTCGTCTTCCCTTTGTTGTTGGTCCTTGCTTTAATCGCCCTGGAGGGATTCGGAGTCAGGCGGGGGTGGGGATTTTGGGAAAGAGAGGAGGCAAAGAAAGGGGGAGGGAATGATAGAGGCGCAGAGAAGGTGGAGAGAATGAGATGGAGGTGAGAGGAAGAAGCAAGAGATTGATTTAAGTGACTAGCATTTAGTGCATTGGCGGCACAATTTCAATTAGCTAATATCTCCTCGGGTCGGTGCATGACTCTGCATGCTCCTTGTCGCTCCGATTAGAAGTGGAATGGCCATAAAAAAAGGAGAGCGGCGGGGTCTGGTGTCAGCTTGCCGGCTGCAGCCGTGCGGGAGGACAGCTGCTCCGGGAAGCTGCAAAGCTGCGGCTGCTTTTTCCCTGGGCACTCATAAAGACAGTGATAATAAAATAACAGGGCTCCAAAGCAGCACTACAGGAGCAACCACCAGCCACAAAACAAACGAACAGGGCGCTGCTTAATTCACCCCTTGCTTTTGCGGTAGAAGCAGCGGGGTGGTGTTGTTATTGTATTTAATATATATCTGTAACTGCTGCTATCAAAATGATCTTTTCTTGACTATTCGTTGAACCTCCGTGGTCTGAGTAGTGTTGGGGGCATAGCTACAACTAATAAATATATAATTTATGTATAAAGTAAAATCAGTAAATGCAAACAAGAGGACTAAAGACAAGGGGCAAGTGGGATCCAAGTGGGAGCCTGGAGGGTCTGGCTTGTGTTTCTGCTCTGCCACAAGGTCATAGTGGGCTCCTCTCCCCTGAGCCCACCATCCCTCAGAGCCTCGCTGCTCGGAGCAGCCTCCACAACCTGAGTTATGTGCAGGGGGGATACAAGAGCTGGGCAGCAGAGCTGCACGGTGGCAGGAGAGCCACTGCTGTGGGACCCAGCGACGTGCTGGCTCACAGCATCTCACAGGGGTGCTGTCAGCTCTCTGTATGAGCCTGTGCCTGCTGCCTTGCTGGCCACTCATTTATTGCTCTTAAGGGCTGTTCAGTAGTCATAACCTGTTAGTTGTGAAATGCAACCTGCACCATTTGATTCTGCGGCACCCGTTTATTTCTCTGGTCTCCACAGGGGAAGCCCACTTCTATTTCCAGTACAGTGCTGGAGCTGACATTGCCTCTTTTCCTAGCTGCTAACAAGCTGCTCTGCCAGTATTTCAGATATCTCCTTCCCTTCTTTCTTTGTGGGCATGGAGCCCAGCTGCTGAGCACACGCTTGAGCCTCCCTCTGTGCAGAGCCCTAAAAGAAAGACTGAGAAACAAAGGAGTGCAGCCAGCGTGGCTGACAGGCAGCTGGAGTCTCCCGGACAAGTTGCTTGTACCGTTTCCAGCAGTCTCTGGGCTGGGAAGAGGGGATATACGTGTGTCCACCGCCCACTTTCCTGCTGCTGGCTCCCAGGTGCCAAAATGCCAGGCCCTGGGCATGGCACTCAGAGCCAGGAGCATCCTTCCCGATTCAGATTGCACTTTCTATGCTCTACAGGCACTCCTCTCTCTCTCTAAGAAGTTGCAGTGAACACACAAGCATTTGCAACAGTAAAGAAAAAAATAGTTTACAGGCTACAAGCCCTGTATGTGGGTGGGAACGGGACAAGGTGCATGGCAGCAAAGCTAGCGAGAGATGACCGACAGCCGTACACGTGTATGTGCCACGCACACCTCTGTACCTCACGGTATTAAAACAGACCTGCGGAATTCCTTGGTGACCCTCTGTCCTTCTCAGGGTCTTGGCCCACAGATGTGTGTGAGTTAACGCGCAGCAGTGGAGGAGGTCGCTGTGCCCAGCTGCCACCTGCCCCTGCTGCCCAAGTGTAGCTCCCTTTGCAGCGAGAGGGCTTTTAATCGTTTCTGAGTCAGCTCCTGAGCTGCCACAGCTCACAGCCCAGCACATTAAGGTGAACTGGCACAGACTGCGGTTTCCCTTAATGGACTGCAGCTGTGCAAGAGAGGCTTTTCCAGCAGCGAAGCTCTCCCTACCGCACAGGTAGCCCGCTGTGGAAGTGCAGTGGGATGGACACGGCCCCAGTTTCATCCGTCAGCGCTCGAGAGCTGGCTGTCAAACTGAAGATGAGTGAGTTTGCGTGCTGCGGGGCAGTGCGAGGGTTTCAGCGTGCTTTCTGTAGCACCAGTTAGTGACAAGGGGTTGTCCTACTAATTATGAGGAAGGAATCAGTTGTGATTTCCTTTTTAAGAAAACCAGGATGCAAAGAGATAAAGTGCCAAGGGTGAGGAAGAAGGGACGTGAAGTGTTAGGGATAAAGACCTTTGTGTTAGCAACAGCATTCTGCTCTCTCTAGTAGAGTACTCCTTGCTTTCTTAAACCCTTTGGTTCATTCTAATCGGCTCTGCACGAGAAGTACATACTGTTTTGCAGATACAACATCCAGTTTCCCATTCCATTTATTCTCCCAATTGCCTATATTTATTCCCTTTCTGTTCTTACCACTTTTGAAAAACATATTAAATTACATTTCCTGCTGTTTAAAAATGAATCAGACTTAAAAAGCACCTTGCCTTTGAGATGAAGATGTTAAGAATCATAAAATGGAATTAAAACATCCACATCCGCACCCTGTTTCACGGCGGGTCTCAGTTCTAAGGAAGCTGCTGACTTGCTGGAAAAGAAAATAGCACTTCCCATGTGGAGTGATAGGGGAGGGATGATCTCCTGCACTGAAGCACTTGCCAGAGGAGGTGATGAAGCCCTTGTGTCGTTCAGTGAGGCTCGTCATCTCGAGAGCTGCGCTCCCACGCTGCAGAGTGGTTCATCGATCTTGTGCGCTGGCATGGGCGAGCGGCCCCCATGCAGGAAGGGGAAGGTGAACTGTCCCTGCTCCCTGTTGCAGCCCTTCAGATAGCCTCAACCGAGTGCCGTGCTGTGCCCTTCCCTCACCGGCATCACTCACGGGCTCTGACTGATGTCCCAGGAGTGGTTCTGATTTCACAGGCGGAAAAGCTGGAGGGTGAGGGACTGTGGGAGTCCCCAGTTGGAGGGGAAAGGAAGATAGCCTGGAGAAAGGGCCCAGCTCTTCCTGCTGGTGGTTCCAAAGAGTAACTGGGTGTTTCTTTTTTTTCATTTATATTTGATGAATGCTGGGATGCTGCATCTTCATAGGATGACCTTCCAGAAAATTGGACCAGATTTTCCTGTGAAACCCTGCTTGCTGAAGTCAGTGTTCCTGATAACTCCCAGAGAGCTAAACGAGTAGTCCTTTGTGAACACAGCTCTGGGAATCCACAGCAAAGTCAAATGTGTGGTCATCTTTCTGTTAACTCATTGACTGTGGCCCCTTGAAACATTTCTGAGTTTAAAATAATCTTCTTCGTATCTTCCTGTAGAATTTACTAGGGCTTTGGTCTTCACATAAACACTTCTGTGAGGGATGCACAGGAAATACACGGATAGAGAAACTTCAATGAAATATTAATAGACAACGGCAGTGTTGTAGGTGTGATAGATGGGTGACACCGAAGGGGTTAATGCAATACTGTACACACGTCACTTATAATGGATTGTCTTCTGTCAGTAGTGACATTTCTGAGGCACCAGAAATAATTCCCCTTCTGCTTTTTTTTCTTTTGGGAAGGAGAAGCAGGGATTGATCACTTCCAGGGAGCACGTGTAGTCAAGGGCTTGCCTCACAGGTTTCAAGAGCTGCTCTTGCCTGAGAAGTAACTCAGAAAAGAACGTGGTAGTGGTTTCTCTTCTCTGTTACATACGCTCTAGACTATAAGAAATAAACAAATTTTTCTCATTTCCACACTTCATTGTCTGCCCAAGATCTAAAATCAAGCTAAGCTGTCTTTCTTGCATGTAGTAAGTAGACATCAAGGTTCAGGTGGTTTGGTCTGGCTAAATTCTGCTGCTTTGGGGAAGGGTGCAGGTAGGAGTTGAGGCTGCCAATGACTATGCTGTGGTTGCTAAAAGAGTTCATTGCTCCTCTTCCTCAAGCATGCCAGCATCACTGCTCTTGTGAGTATTCCCTGACCTGCTTCAGCTAAAAGGAGCAGGTTAGCAAAGACTTGACGTCTGTACTCTAACTCTTTAATTTGGACTGCAGTGGGATAGAAAGCACTTACTCAAGTTTCTGCACTGGATAATTTGAGTGAATTTTCATTTCTCGTTTGAAGGCAGTGGGAAGCAGCATAGGAACCATGCTGGGCAGGGGGAGCTTTTCAGTTAGAGCTGGATTTGGAGAAAGGTGCCTGCTGGTCAGCAGAGAGGGCAGGATGCGTGCTCAGAAGAGAGCAAAATTTGCACCAGTGCCAGTTGCATTTTGGTAACTCCTTGCCCCTTTCTAGGGCTGGATCAGGAACGGGCACATCTCTTTAAGCCCCCCGGGAATCTGGATCTTTTGTATGTTGAGAGTAGCCTTCCTTGTCCGTTGCTCACTGAGAGATCTGTCAGCTGCTGATGTTGCAGCCCTTTTGGGGATGGTCGTCGGAACTTGTTTGAGAAACACATTTGTTTGTACTTAGCTAGATGAAATGTCTACCTTACTGCCACCTTTTCAAGTGAAACATATAGAGGTGCTTTCTAAACCTGAGCCCTAGAGGTAAAGATTCACAAAGGCTGGTAAGATGCCATAGGGCGCTTAGATACCTGTGTATGCATTAGCAGCAGTTGTCAACATGTAAGCTAATGTTAATGATAGAAAGGTGAGCAAGCATATGGCTCCCAGGATGAAGCTGGAAGCTGCCCACAGAGAATAGGATAGGATTTTGGATAGTAAAAACTGGCTTCTTTTGATCTGCAAACTGCAGGTGAGTCACAGTTGCAGTGGGGTCCCTCCCTTATTTTTCATGGACAGTGCAGAAGGTAGAACTAAGAGCAAACATAACTATAGGCAACCTTGTATGTGCTTGAGGTCAGACAGAAACACTGTACTGGCATTAACCCAAACCCCAGTCTCGTTTTTAACCTCTGCTGTGTGAAATGCACGATCCAGGCTTACCTCTTACTTAAATGTAAGCAATTGCTAAGCTAAGTTTCCAGCTGTGAATACAGCTTACCCTGTGACTGCAGCACTTGGATGCTGACAGATGTGTGTGTTACCAGCTGACACTTGCAGAGTCAGATTGATTGGCTCAAATAGGAATTCAGAGATTAATTTGAAGGGTTGTGTAGGTTCTTTGGAGCATCTCTTCCACTCAAGCTGTCAGTTCTGCCTTACAAGCACATCTGAAAGTGGCTGTAGAGGTACTGTTTAGATGCAACATGGCAGAATTACAGTTTGTCTCTAATTTTTGCACAGATATATTAGGATAAAGTTTAAGGTTTGTTTCAGTTCATTATATATGGTCATCTGTAAGCTACAGATCTGATAACAGCTTGGTTAGTTCAGGGTGATATATTGGTACCTCTAGCCCCTCCTCTGAGGCTGTGCCGAGGTATTAAAGCAGAAAGCCTCAGAATCTAAGTGGTATTTTAGCACAATATATTTCATTCTGTTTTCACCAAAATGTCTTTTTAACGACAGTACAGAAATCTCTGTAAGGCGTGCTTCCACCTGTCTTTCCATACTCAGGTCTCATATATTTGTACTCATGAGGTACATCCACTTTGTTCCTCCTAGCTTAGATCAAGCAGATTCTATCTAAGCACAGTTCTGGCTCTGTTATGTCTTATACCTGAATAATCATGAATTGAATTCCCAATTAGCTTGCCTTTTGAAACTAAAATCCTGTTGATGTCAACAGTATAGTCTGGGTTAAAATACACAGTGAAGCTGCTCTCCCAGTACATCCCAGGGGGATCTTGTAATCTTATTAGATGCACCTGCTGCCATTTTATTTTAACCTCTCAGTTTTTCCCTGCAGTATAATGAATTCAATATTCCACTGCCACAGAAAGCCTTCCCGAATGCGTTTTGCTGTCACCGTTAGGAGGAACAGCCCTGCCTCCCAGGAGCCGCAGGCAGCACCTCCATCCTCTGCTGCCCAACCTGGAGCAGCCGAGGATCCCCCTCCACATTCAGCAGCTGCCAGCAGACCCTTGCTGGACCCCACGCATGCACGACCATCCCCAGAACCTGTCCCCTGTCACTGGGACCAGTGTCCCCCCGCTGTCGCCGGGACACCGGTGACAAAGCTTCCCGTGGCCAGGGCCGGGCACCTGGCACTGCAGGTGGTTACACAGAACAGCGCTGCCCTCGCAGGCTGCAGGAACTTGGCTCTAAATCTTTTTCCGTGGCTGTTAAATCAGTAATGAAGCAGGATATAAAGTGCTTTTGCAGCTTCTGGGATATCAGGCCTCTTCACTGCCGGCTTCACAGCTGTTACTTCTAATCAGCTGGGCAGGCACCATAGAAATGTCAATTTTAATAAACAGTCTTTCATTTCAAATTCAGTTTAGATTTTACCGGTGGAGAGGGGGACTGCTGACCTTGCGATCTCCCGTGTCAGGGTTGCTCACTGAACACATGTAACTTCCTCTCTTGCTTTCTTCCCGTGTGCACTGCTGGAAATGGTGTGAAGGGGGGCGGACACGTTATGGACCCGGTGCTGAATGGCCTGACTCCATGGACCTGGTGTCCCATCCTGGATGGTGGGTGTGGGCTGATGCCTCAGGGGGAGCATGAAGGCAGGAGAGGGCTGTGGAGCTTTTCCCCAAGAGACTGAGCTTTCAGCAGTCTGCAGCTCAGGGACTTCCAGAACCACTGGTCATGTCTCTGTGTTTAATTAGAGGTGTTTAATTAGCAGTGGCTCTGTTTGGATCACACTCCACTCTGAGCCCGGACTGTGACAAACTTCATAAGGCTCAATTCCATCGTGCAGCCACCTGAAAGCCTGGGAATAAATAAATAAATGGCAAAGTTGGCATCTTGGCTTGAATCCTTGCTTAGGAGCCTGACATGGTGGGACTGAGGTGGGCTGAGACCTGGGGTCTTGCCTTTGGGGCTCACGTACCTCTCTGCAGCTCTGTGTGCAGGTCTATGCCAGGCTGTGAGCTTGCAAAAGAGGGGGCTTGCCCCTGGTACCGCTCTCCTGCCAGGAGGCCTCACTGCCCACCTCCCACTCTTCTCCCTGCCATCTCTGGCACCCATGTCCCCCACCCTCATCATCTCCAGCCAGGTCCCCCAGCCCCTGCTCCATTGGCAAGAAAACCACTGGCGTTCCTGTAACATTTTTATTACTCTTTCTTGGTCTTGCTAGGTCCAGGAAAAGTCTCGGGTATTACTCGAGGCTTGGGGAGAGTAGCTTTTTTTGCAGGTGCTATTTTTTTTCAAAGCTGGATCGGGTAAGGGAAGAAAAAGAAGAGGAAGAATACAGGTTTTTGCATTCCTCAGTCACCGCTGTGGCATTACAGGCATGGGCATGAATGCATTCCCAGGAAGCCGCCAACAGAATTTGTTAAAGGGCAAGAGATGAAGTATTTGCAAGCAGGTGGAAGTAAATCACACTGAGAAGGAGACAGAGAGAGAGAGAGAGAGAGAGGAAAGGTCCCTCTGAGCTTCATTGCAGATGTTGCCTGCTCAGCACAGGAGCGGCCAGCAGCATCCTGGGACAGAAACTGGTGTGATTTGCCCCTCCAGGCTGCAAGGGATCCTGTTGGGCACCGTACCTGCCAGCACCGTTTTTAACACAGGAGAAGTGTTGCCACTCTCAATGCACTGTCAGAAGTGGTTGTGTGAGGGACCGTGTGTGTCTGTGTGCATGTTCACGAGGAGTGTTCCGTGCTGGTCCTGGGGAATTTGGCTTTTTTTTAACTGAGGATCTCTGCTCAAACACCTTTTTTTGTTTGGTTGGCTTCCCCCCTCCCCCTCCCAGCAATCCCAATCCCTCATGGTCACAACTTCTGTGTTTTCTGGAAACATGTAATATGTCTGGCCATTTCTGTCTGTTGAGGAGAATCGACGTGTGGGTTGTAATATATATTAATTCTCTGGAGGGACATTGAACTGTTTCCTCTGCCCAGGTGGAAAGGGATAAACCCAGCCACTGACATGCTGCTTAGTCTGAAAATAGCCCACTGAATGCATAATGAAGAGCCTCCTGAGGAGTTACTCTGCATGTTAAAATGGTGTTCAGCAGCCTGTGCTGTCACACAACATAATTTGAAGATGAATGTGCATCCAATCAGCCTACCAATAGCTGACTGTCACCGTCTGGCCATTAGTATTACCTGTCTGTTCAATGGCAGCCACATCTCCAGGAACCAAGAAGTTCATCGGTCCCAAAATATGTCTTAAATGTGAACGAGACAAATGAGGAACTCTATGTCTTGGCTTTGTGCTCAGTCCCCATTTCATGCTGAACAGCCACTTGGCTTTAGCTGGCGAGGACAAAGGAAAACGAACATTTTTCTTCAAAAAAAACTGAATGATCAGGGGAAAGAGCACCCCGCATCCTTTGTAAGCCTAATGGAGGCAGAGCAGCTGAGGGTCCTTCAGTGAAAGATGCTGTGTCTTCTGGTGCACGCAGTTCCTGCCTGCTCTGAAATAAAAATTGCCAGCCTTGATCCTTTAAAATGCGAGCCAGCATTTGAGCAAAACGGCTTGCGTTGGAGTCAATTGACAAGTGGCTTCTGCTGTCTAATTCACACCCTGATAACAACACTTGCATGAATGATATGTAGACACCACTTTTGTCTCTGAACGTTTGACAGCAATTAGGGCTTCACTCCAGGGGCAGAACATCATCCTAACGCTGGAGTGCTGTAGGAGGAGGTTAGGGTAAAGAAATTAGCCATCTGTCTGGTGGAGACTGTATCCTCCAGGAGGCAGTTAGATGTCAACAACAGGCAAAATGTTTCCATTCTCATTGTCCTGCACTTCAGTTGTACACAATGGCATGAAAGGCGCACAGAAGCCCCATTCACTTCCAGTTATATAGAGGTCTGCCACCAGCCACCCTGACAAACACTCCCTGGCAATTCTAGCTCGTGGCAGCTGAGAGCTGCTCCCCTCCGCGCCGCTTGCAGAGACGCCTGTCAATTTTGGATGTCCCGTTGCGGAAAGCCGGGAGGCAGGGACTTAGGTGTTTAGCAGTGGAAAGCACAGCCTTGACTGCAAATGAGGAAGCAAACTGATTTTTACAGCCCTTCGCTTCAGGCGGGAGGGAGTCGCTGCCGGTACAGGCTGAGGCTCTGCAGCGTGTTCCCGGGCTGTGAACCTTGAATGCCACGCTGCGTCCTGAGAGGGAGAGGAGTGGGTAGATCTAATCAGCGCTGCGTGGCTGTTTATCAGCTCGCCTTGCGCAGCCGTGCTCCACATCGCTTAGAGCAGCACATCCATCAAGTTGCTGCTTGGAACTTTGATTTAAGAAACTTCCCATGATCAGGGACAGTTACTGCCAGATGAGTCCAGGCAAAGGTTTAGGGAGCATGTGTTGACATTTGGTCGTGTTAGTCACACTGAGCTACACAGCCAGAGAGAATGGCCAGGTCTCTCACTGTCTGCTCTAAAGGAATATGTTTATAATTACTACGGTGCAGGAACACTACTTTTTTATTTCCTCCTTTTTTTTTTTTTTCCCCCCAAGTGAAGCCCAAACAGCTACAGCGTTTTCCTTTTAGGAATCTAGATCGGATAAACAGAGTGCCCTTGGACAAGTTCTCTAGTTCACTGATTAAAAAATTCAAGTTTAGGAGCATTTTAGTTGTTTTATTTTTACACATGGCTGTGTGTCTGTAGAGAAGAGCGCTTGTGGGAGAGCAAGGGACAGCATAATGTGTTTTCATTTTCTGCACTGGTTGGCTTCAGAAGATAAATTATCAGTACCATAACTTGATGCCAGACTACTGTCATTGTAAAAAATGCAATTCACAAATTGCTGTTCTGTATCTAGACAAGAAATCACCTCTATGAGTCTTACTAATGTACAAAGAAAGCCACATGCGATGGCAAAGGTAGGACTTTGTTCCCCTGATATGCCCCAGAAGGTGGCTAGTGTCTTCCCTTCTCTAGGTCCTTCAGAATAATTCTGTACATTTATTAAGTGGAAGACTATCATGAAATTCAACTCTTTGAAGCTTCCAAATCTCAAGTGAGAGTTAGTACAGTGTCAGAGCTAGTAACTCCTCTGTTACCTTCTCTGGACTCTCTTAAGTCTGTCTTGCAAGGCTTGAGCATCAAGCTTTTATCTTTCACAAGACTCATGTCTGACACATCAGTAGTACTCATACAAATTTATCTACCCAACAGGTGGTGGTACCGTACGTAGACTTCTCAGGACATCCCAGCAACTGTCCTTCCCAGTCTTCTTCCTCCAGGAAGTTCTTTTCTCTTTTGCAAAATGTCTTTCTGAACTTCCCTAGTTTTTGTTCTTGTTCTCATCTGATTTTTGTGCAGTCCTATCCAAACCATTTGCTGTCTGGCTAGAGGCAGGCGGTAGGATCATCAGTGCTAGTAGTGCAAATTTTGTCTCTTGGCATACCTGTGATTACTAATGGATGGCATGTCAGGACTACTTGTTTCCTTCCTAGTTGCTTTTTTGGGGTAGCTTTTAATAGAATGTAATGAGTACATTTACACAGCAAGCACTGCAATAACCAGGTCAACTTATATTATTAGTAAATTGTTACAGTTCAGATATACTTACACTGCAAAATGAATCAACTTCTTCAAAGAAACTGTGCTTTCTAGAAGTGGTCAGCACGTGCTGTTTAGTTTGTGCAGGGGTATTTTGTTTGGTTGGTTTCATATACAGTGATCTATCAAGTTGGATCCTGAGCCGCCAACAAAAAGCCACCCATCCTATTCCTGTCATTATAAGGTTGCCTTTAAGGGAGTGTCACTGGACAAAAAGTGGCATTGAGTACTACTGGATAGGGTGTAGGGTTTGTCTTCTCTAGAAACCAGTGACTCTTCTTGAGAAATGTAAAAGTGTTTTGCTGAAAATTGGAAGATTTCTTTGAAGTGTTCTGTTTTCCAAGTACTTTTTTCCCCCCAGTATTTGGCAAAACTTCCTAATTTTTCCTCTGAAAACAGGAACCTGTTGTGATGAATGTTATGCAGTTAAAATGGTAATTTTCCAGGGAAAAGAAGCCTCAAAAGAAACTTTTTTACCCAGTCCCAGCATTTAAGTACAGCTCTGTGTTCAGTTCTGCCCATCTGTGAAAGCACTTTGTGAGGCCACGGTTTAGAAATAATGTCACTGTTTTCCCAGTCAACAAGATTGCTCATTGCCTTTTTAGTGCCACGAGCGACGTCCTTTTAGTGGTCAGCGTGACTCACCCGTTTTCCTCCAAGATGTGAACTTTGTAGCACTCCTTGCCGTGGCTGTTTTAGGGAACAAAGATCCGGTATTCAACCTGGTGTATGGATCGCACAGGCCTGTTCCTGCATCTTGTACGAAAGTCACCTATTTAGTATTTCGATCACTGAAAGCCCTCTGCTGCTGAGCCATTCTCTTGAAACTCACTTTTTAAGTCAGTTTTGGAGAGGCGTGAGCAGAGAGATGGATGTTTTTTGGGGCTGGAGCAGCCTCTGATCACAAACAGTTACATCTTTCTTATGCTTTACCAGCATTCTTGGACTTAATTAAGCATTTTGTCTTGCCTCCGCAGGCTGTAATTCTCTCTTGGAGCTCTAACATGCACGTTCACGAGGGTTTTTACTAGCTTGGTAGGAGCCGTTGGGTCCTGTCGTGGTGTGAGGGGTAAGTGAGCCAGAAGAGACCACGCTGTGACCTTGGTGGTTTCCTGTGTGACTGGCCAAGGAAAAGTGACTTGTCAGCAGACCAGGCGCTTTGGAAAACAGACCTGGTGCTCATGGGAGGAGGAATCCGATGGCATCGTGTGTGTTCATCCTTCAGGCACTGTTTCACTTGGGCTTTCCAGTTCAGCAGCGTCTGAGGTGATAGAGGGAAGAATAATAAACTAAACTGGTGTCCAGTGGGGTAGGTATGCTGACTAACATTTATCTGAAGAAATGCTCATCATCCCTATCCAGGATGGGCCCAAAAGGCATCAGATCTACAGAAAAGTAAGTGCAAAGGTTAGCAGGGGCACCTTCTCCTTACCCAGTTGTTAGGATTTAATTATGTGTTCCAGTAACAGTCAGTACCTAAAATAAACAGAGGGCTGGTGTTGTGAAATCCTTCAACCTCTTAGAGACCTCCATGCTTCTTGGTAGAAAGGAGCAGGGGAAGGAAAAGATAAAGTGGACAGTAATGACACTAGAATCCATGGTAAAAAATGGGAAAAGAAATTAAAGGAGAAGGAGAGAAATAGATATGACTTGTTTCCTTCTGTAGTATGGAATGGGTTTAGATGTCTCTCTGCAGCTGCTGCTATTGCTGTTCCTGCCACTGTTATTTATTATTCATTATTTTAGAACAGTAGCAGTAGTTGAAATAAACTCAAAAGCCTGGCATTTGGTAACAAATGATTTTGAAAACTGTCCCCCAAAATAAAGGTACAGATTCATATTTCAAAGGCTATATAGATGGAAGATCCCACTGCAGATAAAAATAAAATCAAACTGGTGGGTTTGTGGATCTGTAAATAAATGCTGGTGCTTGTTTTTCGTTACCACTCTGGCTACTGAACCTTTCAGTAACCTCGACCTGACCACAGTTCTGCACAGGTCTGTCTTCTGACACATGTACTTAACACTGTACCCAATGATTACAGATGTCCACAAACATGAATAATGAGTGAGACTTTCATTTCCAAACAGGCAGGTTGGAGATGACCCCAGTACTGCAACAGGACTTTAAGCAGTCTTGTCCCTCCCAGCACCCCAAATTCTGAAATGGCCTCTTCTGGGAAACCACATTTTCTGCAGAAAAAAACAGGTGTTAGTCATTGATATGGAAGATTTTTAAATGCTGAGCATCAGAAACCTGCTTAGACACTTTTCACTATGTATCAAAATGACATGGGCAGAGTTTTTCTGAGAGGCATTTTTGGTGAAAGTCAAGACTTTTTGGTGACAGCAATAGTTGAGTGTTATTGGGTCATTTGCCATTTTCATGCTAGTTGAGAACTCTGGTGTCTAAAATTGTTGACTTTTGTCCAGACTGGCTTGTACGGTACAAAATTCATTCAGGTCAGTGGACAAGATGCCAGTGCAGAACTGGTATGAAGGAGAGGGCCACGTGTGTGCCTGCATGTTAAGTTCCTGAAAGCAGATGTTTCTGCTGAAAAAAAAAGGAACATGTTGCAGCTGAGAATCCTGGAGCACTTTATGCACTGCTGCAGGCTAACATCAGAAAGTAGGAGAGGGTAAAGATGGACTGTGCATTAAAACAGGGCGCTGTTGAGAGTAAGTGGAAAGTAGTCAGCATAAAGAAGCATCTTGTAGAAGATTTGAACAGAAGGTTACTGTCGCTTTGCTGCCCCAGGAGGTATAAATTCATTCTTCTCCCTTCCCTCAGGTGGCTGCCCCTTCCCTTTCTTTGCATCAGGCCTGGACAGAGCAGTCAAATTCCTCGTAAGTGCCATGTTTTTGTGGAGGGTTAGTGCTGCCACATCCCCTTGGGTCCAACACCAGCATGAGAAGTCTAGGATTTGCTTTTTGAAATCAGGTGGCCAAGTGAGCCTCACAAAGAAAGATGGATGTGGACAGCAATTAAAGCCAAAGCTGTGCTGTGTGTACCATAGCCTAGAGGAGAAGGCAGATCGTTTAACAATGAGAAAAAGACAGGAAACGTTCCTCCCAGAGCTTGGTGCAGTCCCTTGCTGCTTTCCCAAGTGAATCCTCTTAAGTTTCCACAGAGCGCGTGTGTGGTTGAGGGAAACACTTGTAATTTGTTGTTTGCAGAAGGGCGGTTCCCTGCGCCCTTGGAAAGAGGCCTTTGCTGAAAACCAAACAACAACAGAACCTTTCCCTTTGGGAAGCCAAAGCCGTTTTATGAAAGTGTACGTGCACATCCATTGCTTTTGGCATGGTCTTTGTGCAGACATCCAAGAACAAGTTTTTCTCTGAAAGTGGTGAAATGCATGTGGAGGAAGTAATGTGACTTTGCACATATGTCTCAACATGCTAGAAATGTTATCCCCATTGTAAAAATGTGTTCAGGATCCTGTTGTGGATTCTGGACAAGCAAAGGGCTGCATCATGGATTTCTTGACTTCCAGTGCTCTGGATAACTACTTAAACACTGAGGAGAAAAGAGTCTTTAAAAATGGCATGAAACAAACAGCAAAACCAATCTTCCCTTTCTAAACATAACTAGATGCCATCGTAACATGACATTGGCAACACTAGAAATAAATTTAATAGCTTTCTACGTATTTTTGCTTTAGGTTTCTGCTTTCTCAGGCTTTTTTACAGAAAACGGTGTCTCTTCTGTTTATCCATTGCTGAATCTGGATGTGTATAAGCAGAGCAGTCATATTGTCACACCTTGTGATTTTATTTTGGTTTTTATTATTTTTTCCCAAGACTTTCGTTCATGGAGTCAGGTGATTGAATGTCTCACCTCAGCTCTTGTATTTTTTAAGCAAGTTTCTGTGCTCCAGGGATGGAGCAGAACCAACCGCAGGTGTATTTTTTTATCTCCTCAACTGTTCGGTGGAGGAAGGAGAGACCAGCTCCCCATTTTGAAAAACAAAAGGGGCACAGCACTGAGATTTACAGCCCTCCAGAAACCAGGAGCACCCTGCTCTCTCAAGAGTTGCTTGCAGAAGCAGTGATCATCACGGTGCCATATCTTTTAGTGGTACCTGTAGCTTGGTGTGGATTGGTACATTACAGCTTATTAGGAGCCTGACTACTTTCCTAGCCTCTACAATAGTGTGAGGAGAGCATTTCACTCCCAGGATGCAGAAGCTTTCAGTACTTGTGGGTGGCATGGTGATGGTTCTGGGGGAAACTCGCTTGAGAAACTTTTCACAGAGTTCATCAGGAGGAGGCTTGGGGGCCAGGCACCGTTGGCCTTTTGTCGAATGTCAAAACAGTTTTACCTCGGAGAGCCTGTGAGCAGACTCCTGTCACACTGGCCAAACGAATGAAAGACCTCAGGTAAAGGCTACTGGGAAAAACACCCACCACATTTTTCCTTTGTAAGTACTTTGACTTACTTCTTTCAGACGTGAAAGAAAGAGCTGACAGAGAATTCCTTCCCTTTCCATAAATGAAATTTCAATACCTGAAGAAGTTGACAGTGTCCCTCTCTACCTTATATTCTGACATTGTGGAAGGCTTCAACTTAACCCTGGTAGTTAAGCTGTAATTGTCTGAACTGAGCCAGGGGGAAGATGGTGAAAAGTGACACATGTGTGGTTTTGGGGTTTTTTTAAATGTCACTCATCCAATTGGCTTTTAACAAGAACACTCTCCCAGCCGTCTCTAGAAGGACCTGTCTGCTAACGGGCATATATCACAAAGTTCTTGATCACCTCCTCTTCCCAGGCTTTTCATTGTTTGTTAAGGAGCATTGATGTGCTCTGAGATTTCTCTAGCTGCAGTGATTCCTGTGTGTTGGACTAAAATGTCCTCAAGGGAACAGCCCCGTACAGGCTGAGAGACAGGCTAGGTGATCTTCTCCATCTCTGCCTTCTGTGATTCTGTCGTTCGTACATGACACTTCTCTAAACAGCGCCCTTAGAGAGCACTCCTGGCTGTAAAGCTCTAAACCGCTGGGATTATCCAAGGAGAGCCTTTTTAGCTCAAAGTACATCACATAATAGAAAGTGTAGACAGCTTAACCAAAGTAGCGGTTTTGCAGTCTAAGCAGCTGGTGCGTACTCAGGGGACTGTGGCTTGACTCCCGTCAGCTGCCAATCAGGTCATGACTTGGCATGGCAAGTTTTTGGGATCGCAGTGCCGTGTTGCTCCGAGGAACTGTCACCATCCCCCGAAGAGCCGCCCTGGGAGAGCGGGATGCTGAGCAGCTTCTTACCCCGGTGCGTGCTTGGGCAGCTGGACCAGAGCCCCGGCACAGAAAAAACTCCACACCTTCTCCAGTTCTTCCACTCGTGGGAAATCTGCAGGATTCCTCCTTGCAGAGAGGTCTCCTCTTTACTGCTGAACTTTTCTTCCTTTAGTGGATTCGGGAATAAGCGAGCGAGTGCTGGTAGCGCGATGCACTGGTGCAGCCCGAGAGATACCGCACCTCCTCCGGCAAGCCCTGCTCCATCTCACCATTGTCCCTTAAATCTCCTGTCCGCGACCGAGCCTTGCTCTGGCACCGCGAAGGCAGCCGTAAGGAGGAGCCAAATGTGTGCATGGTGGTGTGTAGCCCTCAAATTACACCTGACAAAGAGGAAGCAGCTTGCTGTGGGGAGTGCACAGCTGTCAGCTCCCGACAGCCGTGACAGATTCACGAGGCTCTGCCGCTCCGTCTCACCCAGCTCTGGAAATAAGGAGAGGCTTCTCTCAGGATCCAGAAAAGCTAACACTGTCCTGGCCCACAGCAAATGCCTTATTTTTAGCCAAGAAGTCTGCTCTCCACCTCCTGCCTGCTCCTTAACCTATACTTTTAGTAACACTACTCAAAGGATATGGGAATCAAATAGAATAGAGAAATTTCTTTCTTTTCTCCTTGTTCTGAGTCAGATTTTTTTTTTTTTTTATTTTTTTTTTTGCTTGTTGGTGTGTTCAGGTGCTTGCAGACAAGGAATACAGTTTGGGGATTTTTTGGAGAAATGTAGTCTCTGAGGATGTAGGTAGGACATGCTGGCACTGCAGCTCCCTGACCCCTGGCTGCCTTAATGAGGTCAGGGCAGTCTGGTGATATCCAAGGAACTGTTGTCGTCCTCGCTGTGCAAGTGGAGATGCTGAGGCATGAAGAACAGGAGTGATTCATCCAAAATCTGGATTGTGAATGCATTAGGCTGCCATGCTTCAGCCTTACAACTAGCCTGCTGTGCAGGGTTAATAACAAACGCTTCCTAAGACTACATCCACCTACCTACCCCCTCTCCATCAGTTTATAACCTGTCAGGAAGCAAAGAAATTGGTGTGCTGTTGTTGTGAAACCAGTCAGCTGTAAGCAGGGTTGCAGGGGTGCCTTTTTGCTTGAAAGAAAACAGGTTAATCTTATTTAGATTTAAAAAGTTACGCTTTTTGCTATCAACAGTGTGCAAGACTCTAAGGCCACGGTACTTCCTTGCTGAGCTATTGACAGAACGTTCTGTATCCCAAGGAGCTCTTCAAAGAAGGACAGCTTGTTTACATTTACTCTTTTTTGATTTTTGCTTCGTAAACATACATAGCTGTCCTGTCACTGAGCAAAGAGAGGTGTGCTCTGGTTTACTCAGATTACTTGGACTGTACTAAGCATTCCCAAAGCTCAGATGAAATGCAAACAGCCAGCTAGCCACCACTTGAGAGGAAATGGTAAAATAGAGAAAGAAAACACTTACTAAGAGTAAACAAGAGCTATTTTTGCACCCTGCCTTTTCATTATCTCAGTGGAGAGTGGTCCTGGGTCATGTTCCTGCCTTAACTGTAGTGAAGAAGGGCCTGATCCTTCAGTGCACCACAGACCTTTGCTGAGTTAATATGGTCCAGCAGCTTGTATGATCAGGCCATAAAACAAGATGCTGAAGAACAGCTTTGCTCCAAGACCTTGTCTTTCCTGGGCTTCTGTGGCGGTCATTGCCTTTTCCCACTTGCTGGGTTACTGAACCGAGCAAGGCAGCGTGACTTGTTTGGGCACATGGCTGGCATCATCTCGTGCCACAAGCACCCTCAGGTGCTGGCCGGGGGTCCTGACGCTGTGGGCGGTTACCACTGACTTCGTGAGAAAGACCCAAGAGGTGTAAGTTTCCATAACTCAGGTTAAGTTTTAAACTTTCAGTTTTCAGCCCAGAAGTTCCTTCAGTAAATTCTTCCCCTGGGTGACGTGTTTCTCTGAGACCGGGGTATTAGGTGTGGCTGCGGTTGAGGTGCCCCATGCTCACCCTGCATTGAAAGATGAGCTCAGGAGCTGTGAGAGCATCAGGCAAAATGGCACGTAAAAACATCAAGGACAGGCCAGACCAAAAGAAAAGGATTCTCTGCTTGTTCACTTGCCCTGGAACCAGTGCCGTAACCTGTGCCTAGTTTTTTTAATGGAAAAGAAATCCTGTGTTGGATGTGTGTTCTCTTTTGTGATTTATCTCTGTTGAAATGGATCTGACAACTGTTAAAACTTCTGAAAGCTCCAGCAGAGGAAGATCTTTGTGCTCCTTCAGCAATCCTTCATGTGCGTGCGGTCCTCAGCTCTCCCTCCTCCGATTTCTCCCCCTCTCGCCTACTCCCCGTGAGCACGAGCTTTGGGAATGGGAACGGGATGTATCAATTCAGCATTATCCCAGCAAGAGAAGAGCCTCCTCTGTGGCTATTTTTAGCTCGGTGGGTGCACCCTGCCTGCCATGAGCTCTCAGCACAGTGAAGTGCTTAAATTCAGCCTCCTCGCTCATTTAAAAGGAGGCTGTGGAGCACTCTGACCACCGCAGTTCCACTTTTACAGCTGGCCGTAAATTTCCAAGCGTGCCGTGATATCTTTAGCTTCGACTCCAGAGATTTCCTGTTGAGCTGTGAGATGCAATCCTGCAAGTGCACTAAAGCTAAATATACCCTCTCGGGCTGACACGCAGCCAAACAAACAAGGGCAGTGTCAACACGAGTTTTTTCCAGTGCTGAACGGGTCGAGTTATTCTGGAGGAGCTGGAGCCTGGTTCAATTAATTAGGCAATTAAGATTTTTTTTGGCATTTAAATAATCTTTGGATCTCTTTCTGCGCTAATCCTGTTTGTATTCCTGTAGAAAAGAGCGTATGACCTATGTTGCCGCACTCTGCACTTAGCTTTGACTGCCAAGTCCGTTGTGGATGAAGGTTTTCGTCCTGTAGGCAATGACTCTGGCTTCAGAAGAGCGTTGTAGTACTAGTCACCATGGCCACAGCCTTTCAGAAAGAACAGAAAATTAATTTTGAAGCAATCTAAGATAAGCGAGGGAAAATAACAGTGAAAACATATAAATGAGACACACAACACTGGGTTTTTTCTCTTCCTAGTGCAGGTGCCAAATTGGTGCCACACACTCCAAGAGATTCTTCCACGTACAAGCTTGGGAACAAGAATATTTTGTTCCCTGAATTTTTAGAGGTGATTTTATTATGACGTGTCTGTTAACAGTCAGTGCGCTTGTCTTCGTTTCATGTAAGATATAGGATATATTTTTAGGCCCTAAGAAAATGTTTTGAGGGGAGCGAAGAGGCTAATGAGTCTTTCAGGTTGTATACCTTGATTTTTGTCGCTGTAAATCTTTGGTCATTTTCTGCTGTGAGCAGATGTGTCCATGCCCAGCACCTGCTGAAGATGTAGCTGCACATGGCTGTTGGTCTGTGTGAGCAAGGTGCTGTGTGGGTTTCAGAAGGGAGGTTTCTACCGGGCCAAGCTTTTACTAAGGCTGTCGCTGCATTTACGGTCACGGCAGAGAGCTATGGGATGGAGGTTCTCACTCTGCTATGAGGAGGAACAATAGACAAGAGCACTCCAGGAACATCCTATACCCTTCCCCCAGCAGCTTTTGAAGGCTTGGGGCTGTACCTTGGCTAGTATCTTTGCTGGTTTTAGTGACCAGCCAAAGGAGCTGGATTTTGCTGTGGGATTGTTTCTGATTTTATTTCTGGCTATCTTTTTCCTGGGTATTGTCACTTTAGCATTCTTCAGATGGTGGTGTGTTTATGTCTTTTAAGAGAGAAATATCTCATCATAAAGCAGCGAGAACACACACTACTACCTCAGCTCTGAGTAACAGACGACTTTGGAAGGAAGCCAGCAAAGAAAACATGCCACTTATAGTTGAATAAAGATAATAATGCTAATTGATGAGTATAGGGCAACAATACACATTGCTAATGTGTTGTGCTTGTTAAAGAGCTTAATTTTTTTGCGGTGACAAACTGAGTGCTGAAATCTGCCCATTAAGTTCGAATTTGGAGTTGTCTGGCAAAGTTAGGCACATATCACCGTGCCGGCTAAGAACCACAAACCTTTTTTAAAAAGCTCAACTGTCTTACTAGGGTGCGCAGTTGTTCAGATAACAGTACAGGGAAGCAAGAGCACTGCCGTTAAGTTGCTGGAGGTGTCTGTGGGGTGTAAGCAGCACAGCCCTCGGGAGTCCTGTCTTCTTCTTCTGCCAGCGGTGTGGCCTTCCTGCCTTGCTGCTGGGTTTCTCACGGAGGAAATTCCCCACGTCCCACCCTGACCCTTGGCCATCTCTAGCAGTCCCTAAGCTGTCTTGGAGGAGAGGTCCAAGAACTTTGCAAAGATATGCACAGTGAATATTAGCTTGGCATTTTTCTGAAGGCAAAACCCCCATGGCATTTCATTTGTAGATAAATTGCTATTGGAACACGATTAAAGTCATTCTGTCTTTGTGCCTGTCTGTGGTTACATTTCATTATCAGCATCTTCTGCTACTTGCTTCCCAGAACTTGCTGGTAGCTGGTCCTTTTTGGTGAAGCCCGGGAAGATGCCAGCATTGGGAGGAACAGTGAATCTAGTGGATAACCACTGTGTTGCAGATGATATCTCAGTATTACATGTGTATTTTCATGCATAATATCTAGAAAGTCAAGTTTGAGGTCATCAGGTTGAAGTCTAGTGAAAATTCAACAAAATATGTCCACAAAAAGGATACAGCTCAGCATTTTCAGTGGGCTGCTATGGAGGTGCCTGGATCCTTTGATTTTTGGACACTGAGAAGCAGACGCAGGTCTGCAGAGGCTCACAAAAATTGTGACGCTTCTCACAATCGTGACTGAATCTTTTATTTGTAATATTATGATGCTAGCATACCATCTGGAATATGGCACAGGAATCTCACCTCACCCGATTTTTAGGGGAATATTTGATTACCAAATTTGCTAACTAAGCAAGAGTGCTGCTGAAAACAGTGACCTAGGCCTGTTAAACCTGTCTGAAGTAAGAATCGTGATTCATTTAGGTGCTTCCTACTATGTTCCCAGCTTATTGCAGCATTGTTGGTAGTTTTGGAGGAAAAGATTTTTAAGATGCTAATGACAGAGTTACAGCTACAACCTAAGGGGAGGGAGAGCTAAACAAAAGAAGAATTCATTAGGGAACAAAAGAAACACTGGAGGCTTTGAACCTAGGAGTCTCCCACACATTAACTAGGTGTACTGCCAATGTGCTACAGATACGCGTTACATGAACACATAAGATAATGATATGTCTACAAAGGGCTGAATGCATCTGTTTGATGTTTTGTAGTGAATTATATTTAAGCAGGTGGGAAGCTGCAAACTCCCTAGTCCCTCCATATGTCAGAAATAAGATATTAAGAGGTCCAAAGATATCTTCTGCGGTTTTTGTAGAATCACAGCTGACAGCCACGCCATGTGTTGGCAAATCTGAGCCCTGCTCTACCGTTGGGAAGTACAGCCTGTGGTTACACAGAGGCACCATTTGTGAGAAGGGTTTGAGGTATCAGCTCTCTGGTTTTTGAACACAGGCAGGGGATAAAGCAGTTGGAAGGAAGGAGGCAACTGATATCCCCAGAGATTTCAGGGGCTCTCTTTTCTTGTGCCTTGCCAGGTGAATACCGGAGGGATGCTCAGAGCGGGGTTAGAAGAGGAAAGCCGTGTTGGGCCGAGGTGCCCTCTGGGGAAGCCCTGCAGAGGCAGTGCTGGGCACCCCATGTTTGGCACAGGGCACCCACAGAGCTCCCAGCCAGCCCCTACTTCCCTGAGTACCATTGAATCAGCCTGGGAGCTCAGGATGTGCACAGCACCAGGACTATACAGTTGTACTCAAAAGAACTGGGACAAATCAAGGATTTAGTCAGTGAAATGTGTCTGCTATGCCTCTAACCCAGGGCATGGCAGAAGGAAGCCCAAGCTAAATTATTTACACCACAAAGAAGTGTTGCAGGAGTTTGCCCAATTGTTTGTGCTTTGCTGCAGAAAACGAAACTAAATCCATATCCAGGATTCAGACCCACTCAAGATCAGGAATGGGGGATACACTAGCTTAACTGTAGTTTTTCTTGTTCTTTCCAAGGAGAGCACAGCTGGGAGCCGTAGGTAAGATGCGGCTTTTTTGTTAGTGACCTCCACAACAGTGAGGCTGGACCCTTAATAGAATGGAGCCAAGGAAGTCTCAAGGGAAGCAGGAAAGGGGATGGGATTCTTGCAGCTGCAGAAAGATCAGGGTCAGAATGAAAGTTCATTACAGATCCCTGTTTGTCTGTAGAGATGTGACCACAATACTCCATTAATAATTAAGTTACTCAGATTTTGATTTATTCAGATCTAGGTGGATCCATGTGGATTTTCTCATGCTGTTCAATCTTTAGCTATTGCATGTTGTCTCATTGAGCATTTGAATATAAAAGGTATCACATCTAGCTAGGAAGATCTGTAATTGTATGTTGTTCCCTTTTTCACTGTACATTATGAAAAAAATACTGTAAGGAAATGTGAACGCTGGGCTGGAGGAGGTCACCAATAATCTATGCACCTGCCAATCCCATTAGCTCCTTTGGATTTTGCACTGTAGGGGCCTAAAGGAAATATGGCCTAAAAATAGCCATCCAACCTATGAAAAGGAGTCGGCCAAACCTTCCTTCAGCTGAGCCGCAGCTGCCTGAGCATTTTGAGCAGCGGTAATAGAAAGCCGCAGTATGGAAGCTCTTTCCTTTTCTCAGGAGACTCGATTTTACAAAGGATAAAGAATGATGGATGAGAGATCTGGCCTGTTTTCAGTTAAATAACTTCTAATACCACCTAAGAGGAAGCAGAGAGATTCTGTCATCCCATCAGCATTTTAGATACGTGCAGAGCACAGCCTTGGTTTGGTGGCTGGGATTTTCAGTCACCAATACTCTGCCACTTATTGTCATTTTTTCAGATCAACGTGTAAGTTTGCATTGGCGTTCTGGGACATGGTCAAATTCGTGGTGATGGTAGGGCTAATGGTTATATTAATGAAGGATGTCATTCTTTGCAAACACTTCTGGGTAGTTTTTTTTGTTAATAACTTCAACAGGACTTTTTTGAGATATACATTTTTCTATTCCAGGTCCTTTTTAAGTTATTGAGATAATGAAATTATAAAGATGAAAGTGGGGGCAGGGGGAACCCTACTCAAAGCCTGCAAAATAATTGCTGCGTTTTTTCAAAAGCAGTCTGTAGTCTTCATTCACGTTAGTGATAGCTCAAACAAGGCGCCGCAGTTGAGTGGCAACTGCACCAATTAGCAGTGCTGCTGTTGGTTTGTGAATTGCATGTGAAATGTAGAATTTGTCCAGAAGTGCTAATGCAAATTGCTCAACAAAAATGTGCCCTCTGTGTCAAGTCTTTTCACTTGTTCTGACACGCTGATGTCTTCCCAGATTTCTCTGATCGGCAGATCCCTCTCTCGGTTGACAGCTACCAGAGCTTGTAAAGGAATGGAAATATTTCTTGTTGCCATTAGCTGTGTTTCTGCAAAAAGGGCTACGAGCTACTGCTGGGCCGGGTTACTTGCTATACAACATAATTTTGACTTTTATTTATAGGGTGGTGGACTTCACATTTCTAGAATTAAATGCTAAAAGCCCACTACATGTCTTAAGATTTTACCTGCATTTGGAAGTTCAAAGACCTGGTTATCTGCCACAACAGTAATTTGGTCACTTTGCATGTGTTCAGCGTCCTCTGTTATTGTATATGGTGATAACCTTTGTGCCTCACTGTATGAGGCTGAGTTACAATTGCCGTGGGAACTGTAACTTTGCGTTTCCTGACTTTTTCAGCATACAATATCTCATCCTAATATTGTGTCCTTTAAAAGAAGAAGTAGTGGAGCAAGGGCACATTGAGACGTTGGTGTTCTTGCATCTACAGAATATAAAATAGCCTATTTATCTGTACATATATTTAAGTTGTATTAGTAACTGCTTGCGCTGTGGTAGTGACATTGTGCTAGACTCCCTGCAGATGCAGGATGTAAATATATTTCCTTCCCCCCAAATACTTCCAATCTAAGTGTAAGATAAGAGATAACACAGGGAGACAAACACACCAGGGAGTACAAGGAAACAGAAGAGACTGCTGGACATCACGGAGACAGGAATTTCTACAAATGTAACTGTGCCGGGGGGCAGAGTTCAGGGTCGGATTTGTACCATTTTGAGAATCTCTTCCCCAAAATGAAGTCCAGCAGGGAGGGAAGTGTGAAGGCTCTTCTAGCTAAAATGCAACATGTGGAAAAGAGCAGACCATGATGGGGTGATGGAAAGTCTCAGCAGTGAATGAGAAATGACACATGAGGTGGCATATGCTGCAGCTGGATTGGAGCAAGGGACAGGGCTGAAATCCAGAAGAAGGGGAAGCCAAGAGAGGGTTGCAAAGAGAGAGGTGGCACAGTTAAGATGACAGGCAAAGAAAATGACCTGGGCAGCAGCCCTCGGGCTGTCCGCAAGCAGGGAAGTTTGCAACTGGCAGGGTGCAAGGTGATGAGAGCCTGGCCGTGGGACTCTGTAGGGAGGTTTGAGGCAAAGATGACAACCAGGTTATGGGCTGAGTGACAGGCAAGTGATGGTGGTATCCACGGAGACCAAAGAAACACGAAGGAGAAGAGATCTGTGGAGTAGGATGAGAGCCTACTTGGCTGACAGGTATGCAGAAGCTGATCTCGGAGGCAGGGCATGAATTTAGTCAGAACAGATGGGAACTGGCCAGGGACAGAGACGTAGGTCTGAGCGTTGCTGGTGTAGAGAAGGTATTTGCATGTGTACAGAGAATGAGCGTGCTCAGAGATAAGAGTGAGAGGGAAAGGAGATGGAGGATGAGGACACAGACCCAGAGAACTGTGGCAGGTGGGAGGGTGAGTAGTGATGAACTCGTTCGAGTAATACTGAGCAAACAACTGGAAGTGTTGGAGTCAAGCAAGAGCAGTGGGAAAGGAGGAGCTCATTTCCAGTGGAGTGTGGTCAGTGGCACCAGAAGGAGCTGTGACAGGGTATGGCAGGGAGCCTGGCACAACAGTGCAGAGCTGCAGCCAGCCAACAGATATGAGAGACACTGTAATGGTGATTTCTGCAACGGACAAGAAGTGAAAGCCTGTTTGGAAAGGAATCCGTGATGAAGACAGAGACTAAATTCAGTCTAAATGATATAAATCATAGGTAGTACGCTCAGTAAGCTTAGAGACGACAGTGAGAAGGGAGAGGGTGGGAGCTGGAGAGTCACTTGGAGTCAAGGATTGTTTGGATTTTTAAAATATTTTTTTTAAGGCATGAAGATAAAGCATGCTTGTGCTGCGAGGGGAAGAAGGGAGAGGAGAGCGCAAGATACAAAGAAGAAGGAGACAAATGGGGGCAAGAGAGGTGAGAAGACAGGATGCAGCGAGGTTGCCAGGACAAGCAGGAGGGCTGGGGACCACTAACGAGGCCACCACCTCTGCGGCCAGGAGCAGAGAGCTGGGCAGAACAAGAAGGAAAGCAAGCAAGGGGAGAGGGAGATCATATCTTGTTTTGTTAAGTCTCTCATGGGAGACATCAACGCAATCCTGTGCAAAGACCTATCTCTGGTGAACGTGGGAGAAAGCAGGTCCTGAGGAGTGAGTCAAAGGCTGCAAAAAGGCAGCCGGAATTGCAACTCTGAGGGCTAGTTAAGCCAGCAAACATGAGTGTGCATTAGGAAGGTGGCAGGATAGAAGGAGGCAAAAAAGCATTCAAGGTGTGAAGGAAGAGAAAAAAAAAAAAAAAGGAAGCTTAAAGCTTAAGAGTCAAGTAATTGTCTAAGAAGAGGTATCAAGGATATCCAGAAAGCCTCAGATGGCATGAATAAGGACTTGATCAGCAAAGAAAGCTATGCCTTTAGAGACTTGGAAGTCTAGGAATAAAGTCAGTACTGCCAAAAGCCAAGCTGAGTTTGGCCTTGCAGAAGAAATTAATTCAGTAGTGTTTTCTTTAGCCATATAAAAATAAAAATACCTCAGAGAGAAGGGAGGAGCCATGAAGTGAAGAGAATGTCAAGGTTAAAGACAATCTAGGCATAGCCCAAATAAGAATACTTTGTCTTGGTTTTCATTGGGGCTAATAAGTTTGGAAGCCAAAACAAAAGCCAGGTGGCTAATGGAAACACAAAAACCATGTCCAAGGCGGAGGAAGAATCAAAACAGTTTATTGAAGAGTTTCCAGTACTTGTTGACCTGGGTAGCCTGGATTCAGGGATGTTGAAAGAACTAGCTCATGTAATTGTAGACCTGCTACCTCATCCCAGCCACCTCAGCTTATCAGCAGCTAGTTACCTGAAGCAGAGATAATGTGGCTTTGCTGGGCAGCTGCAGTTGGAAGCCCACATCCCAACCCTTGGTCTTGCTGGCTACCTTTTAGAAACATTTGACTCCTGATTTTAGACTGAAATAGCACCTGTGGAGAAGCTGCATGGACAAGTGCCTGCAACCAAAGGCAAGGGAGTTATTCCAACTCCTTGAAGTCAGTGTCAGACAGGGGAAGATCATGGGATTTATGCATGAATTTATACGGATAGCCATTCCTCCTAAGCACCAACACATCTGCTTTGGCAATTTTACTAGTCGCACTCATCACCTGCCCGAGCCCACTAGAAAACTGAGATAGTCCATGCACATAAAGTCGTGGAATGACTCGGGTTGGAAAGGACACTCTCCGTCTGTTTCTTATGGGAACGGAGCAGAAAGAAGTCCTCGCTTCACCCGAGCCCTTCTGGTGTGTGATCTTCCTCCTATGAGGGCACGATGTGAATGAGCTAGGAAAGAGTAGTATTAAAGGAGGAGTTGTGCTCTGCAGATGCTTCCCTTGCAAAGCAAGTTGTGCCAGAAAAATACCGACAAAGATAATGCAGCTTTACTGTGAGCATCAGGATCGTGGCATCTGTACTCCCTGACCCCTTGCCGCATCTCTGCCAGGCCAGAAGCCAAGCGACAGAGCCAAAGACAGCGCAGGGGACGTCCCTGGCGGGCTACGTTGTAAGAGCCCCAAACCTTAGCTCTACTTTTTTTCTGTGGATTTTTTTTTTTTTTTTGCCTTGGCAGAAGCAATGGCATGGGGCGATTGCAGCCTCTTCCCAATTTTTGAGGTAAGGTGCCTTCTGTGTATGGGAAGGAGAGCATATGGCCCACTGTGTTTATTTCTCAGCCAGGATTCTTTCAGGCTTGGCAAATTACATGCTGCTTGCTGAGGAGCAGCACAAGTGCCAAGTTTGAATTTCTAAAAATGAAAGGGATTTCATTTATCACAGCACAGGGAAAAGGATCTGAAAAACGCCCTTAAGTGAGAAAAATACCTTTTGTTTATGCTCAAACAAAACAACTGAGGGGAAATTTAACAAAATTTCACCCAGAGTAAAAAAGAATCTCTGCAATCGTCTGCAGGAGACTTCAGGCAGCTTTTGCCAGGTGTGAGCTAGAGCCAGGCTCCGTGAAATACCTCAACAACCGGGTAACTCCATGGGGTACAAGGTGATAATGTGGTACAGGCTCGGGCCATTAAAAGGAAAGAGTCTGCCTGGTAATGGGTTAGTGTTTGCTGCTAGAAAGCTCCATTAGAGCATCTTTTCCTCATACTTTTGCTTTTTCCAGGCCCCGCATTTTTCCCTGTGTGTGCTAGATGCTTTTCTTTCTCTTACAGCTTTTATTTTTATTGTGCCATTTTCCCTCTGTTCCCCCTTTACGCTGGCCCTGTGCGACTGTTTGTTTAAACCATTTCCCTGCTTTCATCTTCCATTTTTCTTCTCTCCTCCTTCCTGGGGGCTCTCTCGCCGTGATTATCCTTACGCTTCACATTAGCTTTCCTCCCTCCCGCTTGAGGATGGGCTCAAGTGAGGCACTGAATAAAGCCAAAACCTTTAGCAGGAGAACTTTTAATAGGCACTGACTTTGGGGTCCAGCCGCCTTCGTGAGCTCGGCTCTCGTTCCTCTTTGCTCCCAGAGCAGCTTCCGAAGCCCCGGGAGATTTGGCAAGGCAGGGCCAGGCTGGCACTGAAAGGGAAGTCGCAGCTCCTCTGGAGCAGCCTGATTTGTACCTTTGAAAGCTCTCAGCTATGCCTGTGGTTGAAGGCAGCGGGGACAAGATGTGGAAAAGCTGTTGCGTGGGCTGGCTTTTCAAATCTCTTCTCCTGCCTTTTGCTCCTCGAAGGTGACTGCTTGCTTTCGGGTTGGTAGGGCGCATTGTGAAAAAGGCCACGATGGCACAGCATCATGCAGCAATCTTTGAGCAGAGTAATTACAGCCTTCATAATGTGCACAAAATACAAGGTTTGGGCACTTCGGTGTTTCTTGAAATCCTCGCCCTCCTTCCCTTCCTGCCGCCAGCCCAGCTCAGGGGCAAGAGCTCAGAAATCGGTGCTGCAGGCAAGCATTGGGCATGTCGGCAGCCCCCTCAGACCTCTTGTCCCAAGACTCTAACACCAAGTGGATGCTCTTCAGGGAAAGGAGGGCTGCTCCATACTTCTATGGGGTGTGAAGCTGCACGTGGGAGTAACTGACACTCTGTAAAACCACACCCAGGCTTGCCTCACAGAAACTTGTCTGTGCAGCCATTCCCTCTGCAGGTCAAATGAATGCCTTGATTAACCCCTCAAGTTCTCTCCCACAAGAAAATGATGTAAAATACTGTCTTGTCGGACCATGAGCACTGGTGCAAGCAAGTGACAGAGCGGAAGGATTCATTCTGGTAGCACAGTGGCTGGTACCTGTTGTACACAGTGTATATGGGCATATCTACGGGGACTTGCCCAGAACCATGAGGTTCATGTCCCATAAGTGACCGAGGAGCTACTAGTGATAAACAGTGCTTTGCAAGAGGCTCTGCTAGGGCTTGGACTTATTAAAGCAAGCAAGAAGAGCTCTTAATTTTTACACTTCACAAGTATTTTTGTATTTGTATACTTATTTCTCTCCTTTTTTTTTTTAAGAGACGTATGTAAAGAGGCTAGTTTTGGTTTAATTTGGGCTGATGCGGTTGTTTTCCTCCTAAAAATAATATCAATAAAAAATTGCAATTACAAGGAAACTAGTTATTTGAGGTAAATGAACAGTTGTTCCTCAGTGCACAAACCCAACTGTTACATCGTTACACTCCGTACCTTGGAACTAGCTGGTGAACCTGA
>NW_009714528.1:69771-70743 GCF_000703405.1 Apaloderma vittatum
GGGAAAGAGAGAAAATGCCAGAGTTGTTATTTGCAAAAGAGGAAATGAGCCTGGTTTAATTACCCTGGTTGAAGTTCAGTAGCATTCGGTTTAAAATGCTATGTTCCTGAATCCCACCAGCACCCACTCGGGATTTGTGGAGCCAAATCACTGGGCTGAAGCAGAAGTGGGTGCAAGGGGAGGTAGGGCTTCTGGTTGCCACCCGGTGAAACACTGAGCCCTGCTGCCTCCCAGTCTTTGAGATGGGATGAAGATCTTTAGGTCGTAAGTGATGTTAGAAAAACAGTTGCTCATTTTGGAACCCTTTTTCGTCTACTTGGTCACCACAAATGAAGATATTAGTCAAAAACGCACAGAAATAATAGCCTGACAGATCGTGTTCTGTGGAGAGAATAAACTGTATTGAAAACATGGGGAGAAGAGATGCAGACGAAGGGAGGTGAAAGGAAAACAAATTGGCTGCATGCAGAGGTCTGGTGTCAAACGTCAGAGGGATCTTGTTCACTCAGATACTGTACAAAAGACCATGGCAACCAGGGGCCCGGGGAGAGAAGAGGGGGTTTTGCAGCCCTTCCCTGAGACAGGATGACGGAGGGAATAGGTGAAGCAATCTGCTCTGCAGAACCTGCTGCTGGAGTCAGAGTTGTAAACTGGCGTATTCGGTCTCTTCACACTATGTGCTGGCTCTTTCAAGGCAAAAAAAAATTAAAATAAATATTCTGAAATGAACGGATTTGTTATTCCCTTAGTCTGTCAGATGGTACCATTCTGCGAAAGGTGGATTTGCTTTGGGCAGCCTGATTTAGAGAGAGGGATTAAGATCCCTGCCAGACAAAATAAGTAACAACATTACAAGGAATTTAATAGGAATATTTCTGGGGGAATATAAGAGCGTGCTTTCAGGCTGCTCTGGGGAGAGATGGTGTTTCACTGTGACATAGTATACAGAAACGGAGTAATTTTTTTTTTTTT
>NW_009714529.1:0-320 GCF_000703405.1 Apaloderma vittatum
CTGGGGAAGAGGCAGGTGCTTGGGGCCTGCATTGAGGCTCAGCTTTCAGATCACTGGGACAGTCCTTGGGACTCAGACTGGACTTTTGCCCTGACTCCATTTACCACTCAGGCTACAGGGTTATTTTTCCTCCAAATACGTCACTTCAAAGATGCCAGCCTCCGTGTAACTGACAGCAAGCGTGTGACTGAGACTCTGTGATAGACCAAAGTCAGCTTGTGAAATTTGTGAAAGCTGAGGACATCAAGTTTCATGTTGCCATTCTGGAAAGCATTCAGGCTTTGCAGAAGAATACAGAGGGGCAAAATTTGGGAAGGAAA
>NW_009714529.1:341-3262 GCF_000703405.1 Apaloderma vittatum
CAAAGTCAGCTTGTGAAATTTGTGAAAGCTGAGGACATCAAGTTTCATGTTGCCATTCTGGAAAGCATTCAGGCTTTGCGGAAGAATACAGAGGGGCAAAATTTGTGAAGGAAACTCCTTGTTACTTGGACTTTTATGAACTGGAACAAACTATTAAATGATCAGCATCTGAACACCGTCTCCAATGCGGAAGTGCCTCCATGCTTACTGAAACACACTATTTGATATGGTGGCCTAAATAATTTTTTTTAAGAAGAAAAACCCAAAACAGGGGTGTTTAGTTGATGTATTTCTGGATTACTTAGGAGAGTGCAGAAACTGTCATCAGTCAATCATCACCTTGAAAATAATCCATGTCTGTAGTAACTGAAAATAATTTGCTGTATTTTTTTTATTTTATTCATATACTTTTCAACTCCTAGACATACGAGTAGTAGTTAAAGCATCAAAGGCAGTACAGTGCTACAGGTGAGCCACCAAGCAAACACCTACTTTCCCTTGTAATTTTACACGGTATTATATTTATTTATGTAACTTTATACTATATGTAGCCTTGGTTATAAGGAAATCAATAAGGTAGGTTGGCAAAGATATCAGGGCATTTTTTCTATATTTTTTCATTCATATTGTGTGGCAGGTGTTTCCTCCCCCCAGCTAAGCTGTTGCTAGGCAGATTTCAGGGAATCTGCCTACCTGGGCTAGTCTGGACTTGTCTATGGAACCTGAGCTGGTTGGGACTCGGTTACACCCAGGAAGCTGGCCAGTAGCCGATGCGAGCCGAGATGGCTATGACTGACCACAGTCATCACTGACTAGTCTTCCAAAGGGGGCTCCTGCAGTGGCCATGTTGGAGTTACCTCGTGGCGATGGGACTGCCCAGGTCATAAAGTCTCCCCCTTGGTCTAGGGGATCTCTAGGCAAGGTTGACCAGGTGAGAAAGAGAACCCCTACCTGGTAAAGGTACCCCCTGGCGAGGTTAAAAGGGAGAATGGGAACCCCCCCTTTTTAAGGTACCTTAGTGAGAACAAGGTTGAGGTGAATGTATGATAATCCGGATTATCATTCTTTTTGCCAAGGGCTAGTGCTTGAGCTTGATCTTTTCCTCAACCGATACCGAACCTTTAAATTGGGAGGAGCTTATATCCTGTAAATAAATTTAATTTAACTACATGTGTGAATTTATTTTTCGGATATGGGCGCGCTACTCACCTCCTTCTTTACAGATGCACACTGTGAAAAAAGTATTCTCTAGTGTAACTGCACTAAAGCAAAAGGATTGCATCAGGGATTAACGTGGCATTTACTCTTCAGATGTTTTTTCTGTGCTTGTAGGTATTGCTGTTCTTTTGGCCCAAACCCAGATTAGCCATTAGAGTGTGGATTGCCACTACTCTGTCAAGCTGTCAGAACATGAACAAAAAATAAGAGCCATTTTGCTAAGATGACAATAAACATTTAAAGCCCAACAGTATCTCCTGGTAACTCTGGTAACAGTAAAAATATGGACCTAGCTTTCATGCACGAACACGGAAAATGGGCTAAAACCATTAAACCATAATTAAAATTGTCATTTTATATTTGCTGCAATAAAAATAGCTATTTTACTTAGAGTAATTCCTAGTTATTGGTGATATTGTATGTGCTTATTAAAATGCTTATTTCTGTGAAGAGAGGATTAATTGGAAAGTGACACAGGTAAACTAAGGATGAAGTGTAGGGTTTTAGCAATATTTTACGTCATGAGACACCAAAAGGAAGCCTTAACCTATTTTTAATTTGATTTCCTGAGAAATGTCTTAATCTAAACCATGGCTGCCCTGCTCCAATTGCTTTGATTTAATCAGCCTAAAGAACTATTATGTATTTCCATTTTATCTTCCGCTTTGTGGTGGAACACTATCACAACAACAAATCTTATTGTTATTTTCATGTGGATCGTACAATTCTATTTGATGGGTTAAAGAATATTGCAGATTTAAAAATAAAAAGCAATCAGTTTTCAACGCTGATATTTCAAAAGTCAGGAGAATTTCAGGCATGTGTGAGGGAGGAAAGGGGTAATAGGCAAATTATTTCAGGAATGTGGGAATACTTGCTCTCCTTCAATAAAAACACTTCTCACAGCAGAAAAAGACTAACATGATTTATGGTGCAATGGTGACCATAATAGATTGAGATATGAATATTATATTAATATTTGCATGGGGAAACAATATCCCTGTGACTTTAAACACGATAGACAGTTTGTTTGCTAGTGACAGAATAGGATTAACCTTGTCCTGGGTTTGAGCTAAAACCCAGTCCTATTTAGTGATTTTTACTTTTCATTCCCCTTTCCTTCCCATTTGCGGAGGGGAAGAGGGGTTAGAGAGCGTCTGTCCGTGTCAGAGGCCAGGCGAGCCCTAACCCACGACAAACCTCCTCTCCCCTCCACCCCAAATCAAAATTATTTCAATGATGCCAGAGTTTCACCCTGCACAGCAACTTCTGTAGCAATGATGTTTCTTATTTTAATGCTCCACTACCAGAACAAGCTCTCTTAGACTTTGTTTTACTAAACTGAAAAGACTGAGTTCTTCTACTTTCCCCCTCTTGGAGTGGTTCTCCAAAAGCCATCTCCCTTCATCATCTTTGTAGTACATCTCCTACCCTAGCATGGGCTAATTATTTTTCTGAAGTAGAGGTGATCAGAATGAATGCAATATTACAGGTGAATGTATTTTGCAATGTGGCTCATGTAATAGCAATGACTGTCCTGTCTGTGGAAATAACTGTTTCAGCTGTAGTCCTGTTGTAGAGCTAGAAATAAGATCAACTTTAGCAGCACAAATGAACCCATGAAGACCTGCAGACTAAGAAAAGTGAAGTTCATGACACAGGAACTGTTTATTTAGAATCACAGAATCACAGAATGTTCGGGG
>NW_009714530.1:0-30540 GCF_000703405.1 Apaloderma vittatum
GGAGGGGAGGGGAGGGAAAAGAAAGAGAACTTCAGAAGGAGAACTGTATTCTGAGCCCAAAAGCTACGTTTCTTCAGAAAACCATCAGACTTCCAGCATTCACTGTTGCAGTCTATGACTATACAAATAATGACAATATTGTAGCTGGAGGTTTAGTGTATTGGTGTCTTAGGCATGACAGTAACTACCCCACGAGAGTGAGCAGACTTTAGCAAAATCTCTAGTTTCTTCTCAAATCATTCACGATTGTACAACTCCTCATCTCCAGTTAGGAGGTATCTGTGCACCATCACCAGCTCCCTGTCTTTGTCATTCAGATTACTATACACCTCTCTACCTTGCTTCTGGACCTCAAACACATGGTTTGGACAGTTTAGCTCATCAGCCTGGTGTACTAAGAAGGTATGATCTACCAAGTTGTATTCTGAAAAGTGTTCAGAGTGCGCTGTTTCCCTTTCCTTCCCTCCAGCCAGTAACCTGTGGATCCTTCTTTTTCCATTTTCAGCTGTGTTTGACACATTCAAGGCTGGAAGACTTTTGTTTTGAGCTTTGTGAAAGCAGTTGGATGATTAGAGAGAGTTTGAGTGGGGGACGTAATAAGCATCTCGCCTTTGAGACTTGTGCAGTAGGGGCCCACATATGGGCAGACATGGAAAAACCCACACAAATGTGCCATTTTTGCTTGCACCATCTCTTGGGGAACCTCCTAGATGAAGTATCAAGAGGAGTTTCAACCAGAGCTGATGCTATTCCAAATGCCGAGTTAGGTCACCCACTGCACACACGCACAGGAAAAGCACCCTTGTGCAGGGCACACATCGTGGTGTGTCTATTCTCACCCCATCAGCTCCAAAACCACATCAGCAACATCCCTTACTGTACGCCCCAGTGGGAAGTGTAGCACTGGCCACAGGAAACCTCCTGCTCGACCAGCTTTTTATGCTCTCTTCCTGTGGGAGATCGTCTTTCCATTTTCCCCCCACTACATGACCCAGAGGAGTTTGTCATGTTTGTGCCTTGGTGAATGGATGATACACATAGTCCTGCCAAGCCATGCCTAGGCCCTGGCAATGGCCTGGAAAACAAGTGCCCAGTGCCCAGAAAACAAGGCAGTAGTAAGGAAAAGGGCTGGTGAGGTGTTTTTAGAAATTTCAATTTGCGGTGTGGTCATCTACAGGCAGGGCATATGGAACAGAGAAAATGAGCCCATCAGAGGACTGTATGCCCAAATGTCCTTCTTAGCTGTGTTTTGTAGTGGCAGGCTAAATTACGGACGTTCTAAATGCATTTGTAGGCCAGCAGCAAAGAGATTCAGGCAAGCTCAGAAAGTGTCGGCACAAGGAAAAAAAATGAATAGTGAGGGTACAGATGCAGTGATCCCAGATGAAATGCTAGGACGACCAGAGGCCAAAAGCCATCCATGTGCTGTGTCATACCTATCCCACTCAAGGACTTCAGCCCTGCTGATCTTTACCAGCACACGCCAGAAAAAGCAGGTTGGCATCAGACACAGCCATGGTAGACACAGCTATGTGTTGCCTGCAAGTGGGCAACTGAAATGCGGCAGTGTGAGGGCAGGAAAACCCGCCAGCTAAACACCTGAAGCACTTGGCTATGAAAGGATTTTGTCACCTGTCAGGGCTAGTAGGCACTCCCCTGGCAGCAGTGCTCAGAGGGAAAACACATCACTAATTGATCTCAAGAGTCTGTGAATGCTGAAAAGAAGAACTTCCTGGCTGTTTTCCTATGGATATTTCACAGTATTGGCCAGGGGAACAAACTGAATTAAACAATGCAAGAAGAGGGAAGCAGTTGGTAGTAAGGTCAGTGTGTAAGAGTTTTATACCAGTGTCTTATGTTAAGACATCTACCTGTGTATGCCAAACTAAATGGATCTGTTCTGGGTTCACTCAATATAATAATCAAATCTGAATGCTCCCTCCTTAAATGCATACACAGAACTAAAAGCTTGAGAGGATTTTCTGAGAATGTGACAACCTTTCTGTCTAATAGATTTAAAATCACATAATCATTTGGCTTGGAAAGGACCTTCAAGATAATTGAGTCCAACTGTTAGCCTAGCAATGCCAGATCCAAAGATCTGAGATCAGGCTTTTAACGTGGGCTACATTATAGAGTTTGTTGACAACAAAACAACAGCAAATTCCAGAATATGAGCACTCTCACCCCAGGAATCATTTACTAAATACATCTTTATTAATAATGATAGCACAAGTAGACAGAACTTTCTGCAGTGATGCAACAAGGTAGGATGGTATTAACACAGAGATCTGGTGTGCATGCATATTCCAAGTACAGAAATACCTCCATGTATTTTTAACACCTTCTTACCTCCATCCCAAGGCTAGCTAAAGCTTTAACACTAGATTCACATTTAGAGTGTCAAAAATTGGATCCCTAAATCCCTTGCTAATCTGAAAAACATTTGCAAGTTCTGAATGGGAATTTCCAAAGCATTCCATGTTGGCAGAACACGACCCAGCAAAGGTGGTGAGAGCTTCAGCTGTGTGTCTTTTGTTAGGTCTCATTTAGACTTTTAATAGCTATTTCTAATCATGCAGAAGGCTCCCTTTAAATGAATCGAAGGAATTAATTTCTGAATTGTCCAGGAAACATAAACAAGCCAACACACAAAGATGTATCTTGCTGGTAGCCAGCCCACCCCGCAGCTCTCAGGAGAAACTCCAGTTCTGCAGCAACCACAAGCTTCATTTGCTGAAAACAATGCCTGCAGCTTCCCTGCAGCTGAACTGTTTAGGAGGATGCCTGTTGCCTTATGGACTAGCATAGCCACCTTTCTCCATGCTATATGCTTCACGTGGTCTTCCACTTCCACTCATCTTGTGAACAAGCAGGTGCAGGAATCGTAGTTTCTAAACACTGAATATGGCGAAAATCCGTACTTCTTCAGCCTTTTTGCACATTACAGAGCAGCAGGCAAAAGTGTGCATGCCATAAAGGCTGGTAGCAGGTGGGCAGAGTTCTGCCACTGATGATTTGATCCTGCAGCAAGGTAAGGCCACAGAGTCAAAGTGTCGAACATCCCATCTGAAAGGTATTTTTATATTTTCTGATGCACATGCTGTGCAATTGCCAGTTCTCACACATGTACAAAGCAGTCTGTAGACTTCTGGTTTTTACTTGAAAATATAGACAAACTGAGTACTGGTTTGTGTTCCTTCTATGACTTCTTTTATACAGCAGCATTTTAAGTGGTAGATCTGCCTTTTAAGTATAATCGTTATGCCAGAAGTACTATTTCCAGTTTTAACTTATAATCTTGGCTTTTATTATAAAATATTTATAACTCAATTGTGCAACCCCAGTTCACCTTAAGACTCAGCTGCGCTCCAGGTCCTTCTCTGATATCAGCCAAATCTGTGGCTTATAGAGCTGTATGAAGGTAGAAAGCAGTAGTGAATGCCTGCTGTTACCACCTTTCCTTGTTCTTACTGTTGCTTCCCATCCTGTACAATAGAGATCAAGCTTGAAGATACCACTGTCCTTTGGCATTGTACTTGTGGTATGCTACTGTGGGAGATTTTTCTACAAAGCACTGTTCAGCCACATCTGTAATGCAGGGGTAAAGATAAGAACTGAACCCGTCACTGATACCACCAGAAATAACCACAGGAAGATCCGATCCAGGACTTGAGCTACAAATTTCCAGTCCTGGACAACCTGGGAAGGAGAGAGGACGAACAAACAGAATTAGTAATGAGCACAGTACTTTGTTGATACCACTACATATATTTCAGCTGCAAAAATCTGTGTTTTAAAATTAGGAGTTTGTAGTGTTCTGCACCCTAAAACTCACATGGATCACATTCTCAGCACCCATAGCTGTGAGTTACTTAAAACCCCAAAACATTTCTGTAGTTTTATGCACATAGTGCTTAGACTTCTTTCAGTCTGTGCAAAAGATTTTAGCTAAGTGTGTATGTGTGGGTTTGCAGACTCAAGCATTAAGATAGCTTTGTAATTAACCGGAATTCTTTCTTGAAGTGCCAGGACTTGGCTCTAGCAAGGCACTTTGATGCAGACATTGCTTCCAGCATTGGCTTGTGTTTGCTTAAGTGCTCTGTTGGCTCTGATCGTGTGCACTCAGGAGGAGGATTTTGCATTGTGAGTACTGGCACAACCCTGCACACACAAAAGAGCTATTTATAAAAGCAATTTGTGGGACTTTTTTTGTTAAAAATCATTTCATCTTCAAAAAAAAGACTTCAGTCATGGGCACTATATGGACACATACTGCATGTTTGACTTAACATTCATCTTTCTGCTGAAGTTGTCTCAGCACAGTGTGAACAGAGCCCTGGCTGTTGCTAGGAGGACACTAACAAAAGTTTTTCTCTTTCTGCACACTGCTAGAGGTGTGTGGCTCTGCTGTCCTATCCTCACATGACATGCATTGTTTCTGCACACAATAATCTGATGTTTTAATAGAGAGGTGGATTGTTGAGAAGAGGAGAAAGATGGTAGTTAGCAACTAATCTGAACTGTTGTTAATGAAAACCTGGAAGATAACAGTGCACCTGCACTCTGTACAGTCGCTGGGACTAGGTGCGCAGAACTGGGACTAGCTGCTGCTGTAGAGCCTGCCCATAAGTGATGTGAAAGATACACTTTCAAAGCATGTGACAGTTCAGAGGTTTTCCAGATTCATGTCTACTCCCATCTTAAGCAGGACAAGGTTATTCAAATAGTTCCAAAACAGGAATTCCTCTAGGAGAGGCTGCTGTGACCTCATAGTGTCTGTGAAGAGCAGGGACTCTTGCAGCCAAATACAGTTCACCTTGAAATAATGTGTTTTCCAAAAAAAAAGTGTTATTTATCAAGCAGGGGAAGCTCTTGGCACATGTGTCTGGTGAGAGCAGGAGGAAGAGGTAAAGGGAAAGGCATGCAGAAAAGATAAGAACTTGGAAGTCATTCCTATCAAGGAAACTGATCCCTCCTTTCCCGCCCTTCACCTACCTGTCTGATGAAATGCTCCTTTTTAACATGCCTGGAAATGTATCGAATGGAGTCAGCTGCCTTTTCCAGAAAAGCAATGACGATTTTCTCTCCATCTTTTGCTTGCTTGTGTTTCTGCTTCCCCAGGGTCTTTGATTTCAAGGTGGTTTCCTTTTCTTCAGTCTCAGAGAAGGAGTAACGATCTACATGACCCTTCATGCAAAGCAGCCGAGGCAACTTCTGGAGGAAAAGTCTTTTAACCCAGGGAGCCATGGGATGGTAAGTTGCTGAGGAACGGTGGTGGACATTGATAACAAACACAGTCACAATGATAGAGAGGGTCACGAAAATCATGATGAACAGCAGATACTCACCAATCAGAGGGATAACTTTGGAAGAAGAAGGGATTATTTCCTCAATCACTAAAAGGAAAACAGTGAGGGAGACTAGAACTGATGTAGACAAAGAAAGCTTTTCTCCTTCGTCTGAAGGCAGGTAAAACACCAGGACAGTTAGAAAAGACAACCCCAGGCAAGGGATTATTAAGAAAAGTGTGTAAAATAGTGGAAGGCGTCTCAACACAAAGGAGTAAGTGACAAATGGGTAAGAGTACAGCCCATCCTTTCTGTTGCCTTTCATACCTTTGGCGTTTAAGATTTCCCATTCCCCATTATCAAAGAAGTCTTTCCTGTCTACGTTTTCATCCACTAAAATCAAGTCCACCATACTGCCGTCATATGTCCACGACCCAAACTTCATGGAGCAGTTCTGCCTGTCGAAGGGGAAGAAGGTCACATCCATCGTGCAGGAGCTCTTATAACTGGCTGGTGGCGTCCAGGTCACTACTCCATTGTACTTCACTATGACTTTGGTCATCAAGGATCCTTCAAAACGCCCATCAGCACTGGGAGTTGGACAGGAAAAAACAGCACTAGGTTCAGGACTACATTTGCCCCAGTCCCATCCCTCATAGCTATGCTTCCTACCCACCACCTGGAGCACAAGGGAAGACAATGTTCATACTGCCTTAAGGGTCAGCCTTCTGACAGCACATGCAAGCTTCACGGTGGCTGACCTGCTTTGCCCAAGCTCTGGCCTAAGCCCACAGCAAGGAGTCATGGTACTCACTTTTCAAACAAAACAATGTCGGGAAGCCACAGGGACTCAGAGGGGACACGGATGGCGGTGATCCCACCATATTCCTCTGGATTCCAGGAGAGCTTGTGGTCGATCCATTCCTGTAACAAGTCAGCAGATTCCTCTGCCCACCCATACACATTAGTCTCATCCCTCTTCCCACCATCTGCCTCAGAGACTGCATTGCCCAACACAAGGGGCAGAGCTTGGTGTGAGACTGCTCAGCTGCAGAGAGGACACTAAGCAGACATGGATGGAAGATGTTAATCTCCACAAGCACTGACCCTCCAGCCACTGGTGGGCCCCAATAACCCATTCCTTTGTAGGCAACCTCAAGGCAGACACTCCCAAAGAGCACTCAACTCACTTCACTCATCACCCTGCCCAGCCCACCGGAAGGTAGTCCAGAAGGAAGGAGTCACTTCCCATGGGTAGAGCACCTCTTCTTTCCTCTGAGAACCAGCCCACGGTCTTTTTAGCTGGCACTGACCCCATGAAAGAGCCATCTGATGTGGCTACTCCTACTCAAGTGACAGACAGGTGGCCTGTAATTACTTTTCAGTGGAGACTGGCTTTTTTCAGTGAACAAAGTGCAATATCCAACATCTGTACAACTAAATCACTGGTTTTTCATCAGAAAGACCTTCATACTATTGCAGAAAAAAATAATACAACACTGATGTGAAGCATTTCGTTATGATCTTGAAGAAATAACGCTAAAAAAGGAAAAGCAGAGGGAGTCCTGCCCAGTTTTACCATGCTGAACTCTGGAATAATTTTTCTCTCCCTTTTTTGTTGGGTTGTTTTTTTTTTTGGTGGGGAGATCATAGCAAATTACTTCTAGCAAGCTGAAGACTTCTAGAGATATGTAGTGGAAAAGCACCTCTCTAATTACCTTTCATTATTGATGGAATTTTCACTTGCCCACAGGACCAGCAGTAAGAGGAAGCGAGAGCTGTAGGCTGTGGTCAATACCAAGAAGCAGAAGATGAATCACTCTCCATTAAGCTCCAGAATGAGCAGCTCCCCCAGGGATGTGGAGGCCTCAGCCTTCTCTGGGCAATTTCCTTCATAGCTTAAGGATGAACTAAAAAGCAATATTCTCTAATGCTTCTCCATCATACTGGTCCCCTCCTACTTGTTTGATTCCACATATTTTTTCACAGCTATACCTACAGACACTTGTTACTGCTGTCCTTTACAGCATGACAGCAACCCAGAGCCTCAGTAGAGACCTAAACACAGTCAGTGAGAACAAATGTCTTCCTCTTCCAGGTGCAGGGAAGGAATAGGGCTCAAGGCCATCAGCAGCTGGCTGGTAGACTCCTCCTAAAATCTGGCCAAAGGCACTAACAAAGAAAACAGTTACCCAGGGTGATACCATGGCAGGTACTTCTACCTGCACCAGAAGAGATATAGACCCACTCTCTGGACTTCCCAGATGGCTGGAGTCAGCTATCAGGAACAGCCCTCTGCCCCTGGCTCTTCCTGCTGCTGAAGGGGGATGGGATCTGTTCAAGTGCAGAAAAAGAAGAACGGTCATTGTTTCTCTTAGCCTCAGCAGCAGGGACAGAAGACACTTCTTCTAGCATGAACTTTTCTCTGAGGATGGGTATTTACCAGATGTCTCCAGCAACCTGGGCTGTTAAGTGGGCATGGACTCACAGGTGTCCTGAACAGCTGCAGTAGGTAAGAGGTGCAAGGAGGCTTAGGCTGGGAACATACCTGTCAGGGCTAACACTTAGCTGTCAGCAGCCAACACTCAGCTCACAGCCTGCACTAACACAACAGAAGCAAATACCCTGTGAGCTACCTGGAGATATGATCATGACTCTGGAGTCGAACTGGAGCAGCCACTTGGCCTGGGTTATTTGCTGCATCTGCAATACTCCTCCCTTCTCCCTGCACTGAGTTGATTTGTCTCCCAGCTAAAGTGCTCTTTCATGTCTGCAAGGCAAATAGTTGCATGTCTTCTTACTAGAGCAGAAAATAGATTGTGTGCAGACTTTGAAGATGGACAGTTTAAAATGGAAATCTCCCTATGGGCTATGCTGACACAAAGTGTAGCAGCAGATGTGAAACGTCCTTTCTTCTCTTCTCCCTTTCCTCCAAGCTGCTCCAGAACCTCCCATTGTTCTCCCTTTCCTCCAGTTCTGTCACATTGCTGTCTCTGGGTTGTCACTCAGGGGCTTAACAAATCAAGAAACAAATCAAGAAACACTGGACCCAGGTTCTTGACCCTTGCTACTAGACTCTATAGGCTCCCCAAATCCAGATATTTTCTCAGCAACTACCAAAAACTTCTTTGTACCTTGTGTGTCTGCCTGCATGCACATTATCATGGAATCATAGATCATAGAATCATAGAATGATTTGGATTGGCAGAGACCTTAAAGATCATCTAGTTCCAACCTCCCTGCCATGGACAGGGACACCTCCCGCTAGACCAGGTTGCTCAGAGCCCCATCCAGCCTGGCCTTGAATACTTCCATGGAGGACACATCCACAACTTCTCTGGGCTACTTGTGCCAGTGTCTCACTACCCTTACAGTAAAAAGTTTCTTCCTAATACTTAATCTAAATCTACTCTCTTTAAGTTTGAAGCCATCACCCCTTATCTTATCACTACACTCCCTGATCAAGAATCCCTCCCCATCTTTCCTGTAGGCCCCCTTTAAGTACTAGGGGACCACTATAAGGCCTCCCCAGAGACTTCTCTTCTCCAGGCTGAACAGCCCCAGCTCTCTCATCCTGTGAGGTGCTCTAACCCTCTGATATTCTTCGTGGCCCTCCTCTGGACCTACTCCAGCAGGTCCATGTCCTTTTTGTAGTAGGGGTCCCAGAGTTGAACACAGTACTTCAGTTGGAGTCTCATGAAAGCAGAGTAGAGAGGCAGAACCACCTCTCTTGACCTGCTGGCAATTCATCTCTCGATGTCGCTCAGGATGTGACTGTCTGTAAAAATCCAGATCAAGTCCCACCATCTTGATGTTTGAGGTAGAAAAACAAAAATAAACCCCATGGATTTAAGCTTTTCTCACACACTCAGGTGAGGGAGGACCAGACTTCCCTGACCTACCCACCTCCTGCACAAGGACAGGGTCTTGGTCATTAGAGAGTTCTAGCTTCTTTTAGTATTTTTCACTTTTCCCTACCCAAAATAAAAAGAAAATAATAATAAAAAAGTTTTAGTTCTGCTTAGTTTTATGGACCTCTTCCTAGTTGTTGTGCTTATGCACTCTAATAATGCCCCAAGCACTAGCTTGCATGTGGGACCAGTTCACACTAAGCCTATGGGAATGAATGACTTCTAAAGCAGGACACCTAGGTCAGGCCACAGGTCTTCAGTGCCAAGCCTGACTTCTGGTGTCATCTGCATGTGTGAAAATCAGAGCCTATGTCTCACTTATTTTCCGTTCCCTTTGTGTTTCATTTGGACCTCGATGTTCTCAGCCTTTCAGATGAGGAAGCGGTATTAGAAATTTTAACTGGTAAGAGGCCAGCTCAGCACTTCTGAAGATCACAGTGCTGAGTTACTCTAGCGAGCTGTCCTGGATAAAATCTGAGCATAGTCTCCAAAGGTCTCGAGAGAAATCAGTATGTTTACAGTGTAGACTCCTGGGTAAGTCATTATTTTAGCCACAGCATGAGACAGAATGATCAGATTAAAATGGCTTCCCCACATCCTCATCCTCTGCTACATGCAAGAAGCAATGAGTGGATGGCGGCATGTCCCTACCTCAGGCAGCATGTTTGGAGTAACCTGCAGCAGGGCCTGATTTCACACAGAAAGAGCAGTAATAGGCTGCAAGCTATGACTCTGAGGAAGTCAATGATGCAGTACAAACAAGGTGCTCAGCATGGATGGGCTAACCTGAAATGTTCGCACACGGGTTCATGCAGCAATGGAGAGAGGATGAGTAGGTGTCTACCTATATTAGCTTCTCAAACCTTGGTTTGAGAGGGATGGAGGCTGCCCCAGGGCACAGGAGATTTTGCTGACCTGGATGGACCAAGCAGGCAAGTCTTCCCTAAGCAGAAGACAGTGAGCCTCAGGAATATTCTGTCAAAGACTAAAAAAGGCTGTAAAATCTTTCTGGAGACACATGCAGAAACAGAGAGGATGAAAAGGGTGAAGTGGGTAGGGTGAAGTGTGTTAATTCCACACCTGAAGACTGCAGGACTTGGACTTTCAGGCAGAAGTGAGTCCTGCAGCCTGCAAGAATAGAGGGCAGCAATGAGGAGAGGACAGAAGGAGGAGGGTTCTGCTGTCTGCCCAAGTGGCTACGCAGAGTATGGAAGCCAAGATCCTGTCCTGTGTACATGAGAGGCTCTGCAATTGCAGATGAAGGTGGGAAAACATAACACTGCAGCTATTCCAGGCCAGAGTCTCAGTGGCTGGATTTGGATCAGTGGCAAACTTCCCCAGCAAAAGGGGGAATTCCTGTCCTCCCTGTGGTAAGGGGAAGTCTGAGCTTCTCACTCTTCAATGGAGATACCATCTCTGCATATGATGTCCGTATGGCCTTTAGGGGTCCTGCTGCACACAGAAGTTCACACTACAGCAATACAGGTAGCAGATTGAGGAAAAAAACTGAGCTACATTTCTCTTGCACCAGCCCAGTGACCCCTGGGAGCCATTTACCATGGCACCGTTTCAAGTACAGTTTGGATTTTATGTCCTCTGATTAGGATCAGCTGACATGCTTATAGATACTCATGTGGCTGAGAGACTTAAAATAATTGTCACAAGATCAATAAACTGGTGCAATGTAATCTAAACCAAATGCAGTGTTCCTCAGGAGTGAGGAAGAAAGGAGACCTAACAGTTCAGCTCACACCTTTTTCCCTTTTGTATAAATAATCATCACTTCCAGAAGCGATTATGTTAGAAAGATGTGATTCATTTGCCACAGATTTCAGTTTTGGGGGTGGGTAACATGTTGGCCTTTTTTTTCTCTTTACTTATACTGAAGAAGAAACCTATCAAAGCACCACTCTTAGCTCAGGCAAGAGAGACAGTACTTTCATGACCTCTAAGTCTGAGACTGGATAGTCCCCCAGGGCACACAGCCCTGGGACAACCACTGCAGTTTCAGTAGATGTTACTTTGCTGAAATACTGGCTGGCTTGTGTGCACAGCTGGGGTATAGGCCAGAAGAATGTACTCTCCTTCCTAAAGGCCCATCTGCCTGCCTTTCTGCCCCTTTACACATTTGCTGAAGTGAGAAGATTAAAGTAAAAACCTGAGGCAAGGTAACATGGTGCTACTTTATTCTGTCCGCTTGGCATCACGAAAGGGGACAGAGGGAGTTGTGGGTAGCAGGCTGGGATGGCTGCTCAGCTCAGCAGCCCTGCACTGAAAGGGGAAGTCTGATTTGGTTTAATTTACCTGCTTCAGCCACACGTTGGTTGTCATCAGCTGGTTCTTCTCATCCTAGGGGAACACAAGGTGGAGAATTGCAGTACCAAAACAGCCAGCAGATACTGACCCTATGCATGCTGAGTGCAATCATGTGCTGAGCAGAGCAGATCCCTGTGGTCCTGTTTCCCTCTGGGCCTGGGCTCTTCTGTCACTGTTCAGGGAAGTGAACTGACTTTCTAGGTGCTGTCCCTGCTTTTGCTGGGAGCATCTGAGGCTGGAAATCCAAAGGCCGGAACTTCACAGCAGCCTGAAGAAATCAGGTGCCAAAGAGCAGGGGGGCAGAAGGGCTTAGCCAGAAAGTGTGTTCAGGACACACCTGGTTCTGGGCTCACAGGATGGCTCATCTCCCCACAGTGCTCAGCCTGGAGTGAGTTCAGGAAGACACAAGCTAAAGCATTATCCTGAGTATGTAACTAAAGCACAGAATTAGAGTGTCCCATCCTCAGCCCTAGCTGATGCTGTCAGAGGACAGGAGACATGAGGAGCACAGTTATGTGGGTACCTCTGGGCCCTGTACAAATTCCACTGTTCGTTGCAGCAACAGAAGGGAAAGGGAAGGGAAACCTTCCATGTGAGCAAAAACATGGGATTGTCTCTTTGCTCTCTAGTGTCTTATCTGAGTGGCCAGCTGGGTCAAGACGCAAGCTGCCTTTTGTCTGTACATGAGCTTGATTGGAGTGAACTGTGTCCAACCAACCCTACCCTTCCTCACCCCTGTCCTGTATCTGCCTTGATGTTAAATTGCAAGTGTAGATACCAGGGACTGTCTGGCATGGACAGTTTAATTAATACCTCATGCAGTGAGGCCTTATTCCCTGAAAACAGAAGGGGAGAAAGGATCTCCAGGTTAACTGCAAAACAAGTCCTATGGCCTGTGCTGTGCATAGGGCAAGTGGATATATCACCAGCACCATGTTTTGTTTCACACTCAGCGTTTCATTGTCTGACTATCCCTTTGCATTTCATGTGTCAGGAAGCAAAAGCCAGCAGCATGACTGTCTATAAAGGAAGGAGTGTTTTACAAAGCCCAGCAAAACACTTACCACATCCACCAGCTGTGATATCTTTAATCCAAAAAGGACTTTGATGGTGTCATTGGAGTTTTCCACAGGACGCACCCATTTCTGATAGCCTTGAAACAAGTGCTTCAGGAGGGCATCCTCATTTTCTGCAATTGAACTGAAGGCAGTCACATCTGGAAGAGAGCAACAGAGAACAGGAACATGCCAGAAAGCAGGCTTGGAGAACAGCATGACCCAAAGAAGTGAGGGAGAGCAATGATGTGAGACAAATTTGCCTCTGGGAAGCTCTTGTCAGTAAAATCTGTAGGAATTCAGATGCACAGACTCTCAGCAGAGCCTGGGTGAGGAGAGGCGAAAGCAAGACAAACCAAGTACAACTCACACACACAAAAACCATCAGACTAGAGCAGTGATGACTGTACTAGATTTCTGTTTTCTGTGACCTTTTTGTCTTGAATAATATACTTGCCCGTTCTTTGTTGCTTATAATTCTTTAGAAGATCCACAGGCTTAGACCATCAGGAACTTTCGTTCACTCTTGAGTGGTAAATATCCAGCCTGATAAATGCCACCCTGAGAAAGAGTTCTGTTTTTTCAAATGCCTGCAGTGTATCCCAGAAAGCTGAAGCCACAGGGAAAGTCTGGTCACTGTGAGGCAATCCCTGGCTGCCTGACTTGCACCTAGAAATGGCAGTAATACACTGTGGGTATTTCAGGGACCAAGGATTTCAGTTGCATTTGGTTGGTTTCTATGGACTCTCTGAGACAGAGACTGCCCTGCACAAAGTTTGGAGTGGTAAGATTTTCTCACTGTTAAGTTACAGGGCCTGTAAGCTGGTTCTGAGAGAGCTTCATGCAGCACTTGTGAATGAATCCACTTTCTGGGATTAATCAGGGGATAGCGAATTCTCCCAGTGTGGAGGTGGATTGGGTGGATGACATCAGCAGAGCAAAAGCAGCTCATCTGTTGGCAGGAGAATATGGATGACACAGGTGAGGCTAAGCCTGCCCACAACCAAGCATAGAGCCATCATGCTCTGTACCTGCAACACTTGGGACTCCCCTGGGCCTTGCCACCAAGCTTCCCCTTCCCCGTGCTGTCACTGAAAGGGGAAGATCTCTGTCCTTTCCCAAATGCGAGCTCCACTCTCCATGATGCAGAGGTCCTGACATGACTTCCATCCCTTCCTTTGTGCATACACACAGCACCCAAGAACGAGAAGGATTTCACCTCTCTTCAAAGGCACCACGGAGGAAAGAGGAACTCATGTGGATCAGCCCTGTGCCACCAAGGTCACCGCCAAAATTGTTGTGCCAGAAGCCAAAGTGGACTTCACAGGGTTCTGCTGAGGGCCCACCTTGTCCCCTCACCCTGCTAGCCTCAGTATGAGCAGGACACCTGTGCCTGGATGAGCAGCCATTAGGTGCAGGACAGGTCTGTAGGCAGAGGACTGTGGTCGAGGGATGGTGCAAGGACTGGACAATGGGAGAGCCTTAGCAGGGTTGAGGGTCTCACACACACTGTGCAACGAACATCAGTGGGAAAGCAGCCTCAGCAAGGTCGCTGTGCCACGGGGAGAGAAGAAAGGACATACAAGTCCAGCAGCCCCTACAGAGAGAAAACCAGAGGCAAAGGGTAATGCTCTGCCATGTGCACAGAGGAAAGGTCATCAACACAGAACGCTGTCCCTGTCTGTATCCTCTTCCCTCAGCAGCTGCTGCCCACCTCCTGGGCAAGACAGGCTGTGCAGTCTCCTCTGCCTTGGCAGGGTCTGTATGAGGCCATGGGCACGGGGAGAACTGGCAGGAAGAAGTACAGCCCAAGGACAGCCTGAAGCAAAAGCCTGTTCCCATGCCAGAGCTTCACACTGGAAAAAAATTATTCCCTAATGCAGTTTGGAACCTCTTGGAATAGCACAAGGTCCAAGCAGAACTGTCATCCCACAGTTCCAGCTGTGGCAAATGCCTGTTCCTCTTTGAGAATCTGCAAACTCTTAAGCCTAATGTTTGGCACTTGTAGGGTACACTTTACTGTCAGATGTTCTAGCACAGGCTGTGTTTGTCCCCTGTTGTTGGACAGGCAGTTGTGGTCGGGTTACCAAACCCTGGGGAGGTGGAAGTCAGGTGGTCAGAGGGAACTTTCACACTTCTTTCCACCTGTTCTGCACCGCAGCCATGGATGTGCTCATGCAGACGTCACCACAGTTTATAGCAGCCTCTGTGGGCCCCCTATGTCTTGCTTCTTTGCCACAAGCCTTTGAGGTGTGTTATCACCCCCTGGAAACTGCAAATGTCCCTTCTGCTTGCTCCAGGGTTTAGTCTCATGTCAGGACTAACCCTAGCTTCACCACAGCAAAGTCTAAGGTATGCCCTAGGAAACTGGATTGCCTGCACAAACAGCCATTACATCTGCAGCCAAAGGAAGAGGAAGAACCTATTTCTCTCCCCTCACTATCCACAACCTCAGTGGTTCAATATCCTGACACACGGAGCCTCTGAAGAGATCCCAGCACGCAGCTCTTTTGCTTTAGGAGGTTCATAGGGATGTGTGATTTCTGAACACCAGATAAGTTACTGAATAGAAAAAATCCACAATATCAAAACATGCAGGATGAAAAACAGCTTTGTCTTAACGCCGAAATATATTGCTCTGGGTTTATCTGAATTAACTCGCTGCATGCACAAATGCAACCACACACCCCACAGACACAGTGTCCATGGTTGTTTTCATTAGGAGAGCAGTGCCATTTCACAGACTGTACCTCATGCAAAGTCCAAGGGCCATAACGCTCCGTGGGGGTAGAGCAAAGAGGTGTTAAAGCTGTTTTGAGGGCTCAATGTGCTGATTCTCAGCTTCTGGGGAAGCCACAGAAAAGAGTGAAAAATACTTGAGAAGTCTCACAGAGAAGAAAACCGGAAGAAAAGACATTGGTGCCCTTGTAAGGCAGCCTCAGTACTTGCAGGAAGATAGTTTAAAACCAGAAGTTTTTAATGATAAGGAAGACATATCAAGCAGAAAAAATAGAGGGAGCAGTCCCTGGCAGATTTCTGTGTGTACGAGTAAATCAAGCACTGCTTGCTATCTCCCTTCTCCCACAGGTTCCTATTTCTTTCTGTAGTCCATGCAGTTTCCCATAGGTGCAGGAGCAGGGGTGCTGGGTCACAGAGTCTGCTACATAACCACGCAAAACGCCCCAAGAAATACAGAGAGGACACAGCTTTTAATCAGCGATCCTGAGGAATTCCAGTTTTCCCCCGGTGAAGGAGATTCTCCCGTAACTCCCTTGTGCAGTGAGAGTCAGGTTTAGGATTATTTTGTTGACTACTACAGAGTGACCAACCCCCCCACCTTAGTTACTAAAAGGTTGTTGCCAAACTGGCTGTGGGTGCAATACAAAGGCAGCAGCTGATTCAACCCTCTCTTGCTAGTCAGACAGTGTTAAGAAAAGGACTAAGGGAAGCCAACATCTACCTTGTCCCAACAAGCAGCAGCTAAATGGCAAGCGGAAAAAAAATCTTGAAAATTTGCAGCTCAGCCTGGAAGAAGAATAAATCACACTTACCTGAGCATCTCAAGCACAGCGCAAAGAGAACTAGGCAAATCATGGGCACCACCGTGGCTTTTCCTTTAAATCTGGTCTTTTGTTTTCATGAGCAAATCAGTCTCATCCTAGTACGGAGCTATAACAATCTAGTTAAAAATGAAGGCAGACAATTGGATCTGCAAGGCAAACCTCATTATGATGCTCTGTAAATCACACTTCATTGATTTTCAGTCAGCTGTCACATCTCTTAAGCCTAAAGCAGGACTCTGGGTCCTAAACTCTGACCGATTTGTTTGTGGCAGGACTTGGGTGGCTATAGCCACTGCAGTCTAAGAGTAGAAGTGAGGCAAGGTATTTAAGGAGGAGAAACGACTTTTATTATGCTGTCAGGAAAAAAAATATCTGCAGATCAGACTCAAAGATAGATTTGAAAGATTGTCTGTTTTCTCCAGATATATTTGTTAGTCTTATAAAAGAAGCAGTCTCCCTACAGACCTAACTTAGTGTATTCATTTTGCATGCTGCATTTGCTAGTTTAAAGCTGTAAAATTGATTTGGGGAGGAAAAGGTGGGAAAAGAGGGCTGATTTGCTACATTTTTATCTCATCACTCACACAAAACAATCCAAACAACAGCACAGAAATGCTGGCACAGTCTTTTGGCACAGCTTAATAGAGTATGTTGCCTCAGAGCCGTGTGCTTAGCAATGAGAGTGATGGGGTCTCTGACTATTTAGCCAGTTCCTCTGTAAGTGTCACTCATCCCCAGCGACACCCTGGACCAGGGCCTCTTTCAGAAGTCACCAGCAATTGCTGACGTCAAAAGGAGCATTGGTTCCTCTTCTCATAGAACCACAGAGTCTTTGGGTTGATAGGGACCTTAAAAATCATCTAGTTCTAAACTCCCCGACATGGGTACGGACACGTCCCACTAGACCAGGTTGCTCAGAGAACCATCCAGCCTGGCCTTGAATACTTCCATGGAGGACACATCCACAACTTCTCTGGGCTACTTGTGCCAGTGTCTCACTACCCTTACAGTAAAAAGTTTCTTCCTAATACTTAATCTAACTCTACTCTCTTTAAGTTTGAAGCCATCACCCCTTATCCTATCACTACACTCCCTGATCAAGAATCCCTCCTCATCTTTCCTGTAGGCCCCCTTGAAGTACTAGGAGACCACTCTAAGGGCTCCCCAGAGCCTTTTCTTCTCCAGGCTGAACAGCCCCAGCTCTCTCAGCCTCTCCTCATAGCAGAGGTGCTCCAGCCTCCTGATCATCTTCCTGGCCTTCCTCTGGACTTGCTCCAACAGGTCCACGTCTTTTTTATGTTGGGCGCCCCAGAGCTGAACACAGAACTGCAGGTAAGGCCTCACCAGAGCAGAGCAGAGGAGAAGAATCATCTTCCTTGACCTGCTGGTCACACTTCTCTTGATGCAGCCCAGCACGTAATTGGCCTTCTGGGCTGCGAGAGCACATCGCTGGCTCACGTTTACTTTTACATCCACCCACACACCTAAGTCCTTCTCTGCAGGGCTGCTCTCAGTACTGTCCTCCTACCACGCACCTTCCAAGGGAATGTCATGCCACTTTGCCATCTGTCTCCAAAGAAGAGTTTTTCCTCTGGACTTTTGAAGCTTAAGGAAGAGTGGTGCAAAATTCTTTTAGTTTGCACACAGATCTGAAACTCTTCCTGCTTTGATTTATTCTTTCTAACTATTTAATTTCTTGCTGACTTTTATATGGGAAGTCTTTTTTTTTTTCCCCAGCAACAGCTGGGCCCATTTCTTGCAGTGGCCTAGATTTTGGTACAAACATAAGCTATGTGATTTGGATTTGCCTTACCTAAGGTCCTCACAGAGGATTTGTTAACTGGCAGCTGCAACCTTATCAGATTATTCAGCTTCCCATTATGAAAAAGATGTGATTTCAGTGTGGTTCAAAATCACGTTGCTGCTACAAGTAACTTATTTTTGCTGCTGTGGACTTGCAGTCTGCCTCATCCACAGGTCACTGGCTGCAGCGCAGTGGGTTTGCCTTTTTCTCTGTGTTGTACTGTATTACACATGGGGAACCTACAAGGATCCTTATTAGCTCCTCAGCTCTGCTGGTACTTGCCTGGCAGTGCTGGAGGAACAGCTGGTTTCCTCTACACCTTTCCTTATCCCAGCTGCAGGAATTCAACTCAAAACCAAGAGTGCTATCAAGAGACTGCCCTGAACAAAGTGTGGTGTTATCACCAGCTGCTATCAATACCAGACTGTTCAGTTTATCCATCAGATCCAGGCCAGGCAAAAGCACATAACTCATCCAGGTGCGGAGTGATGGTCCTTTTTTAAAGCTGACATCAAGAGAACAGCAGACATTTGGCTGGAGTTGTATGGACAGATAGGACCACAACCAGCCTTAAAGTTGAACATGGACTATATGCAATTATCCAGCCAGATGCAAATTTTTCTGCAACAAAGCTACCCCCTAAAGACTACGCCATGCTTTTCAGCATGTATCTGGTCCTGTACAGGGATCAGCACCCTCGGATATCATCTATCATCTTTGCTGAACCACAGCTTCATGACAAACAACCCAGCCTTTGCCCATTGACACCTCTGACAGTAACTACTGCCTGAGATTGCATCCAGACACTGCTCTGCTAGACAATGCTCTGTCACAGGATGGAGAGGAACTTGTTTTCATAAGCCTTCAGCCTGGTGCCTTTAGGTAATGAAGTTAATCTATTAGCTGGCTATGGGAGTAGAATTTTGCTACTATGTGGTAGCTGCTTGGAGAGAAATATGATTTATGCTTTCTTTATCATTGCCTCCACCCACTGCTTAGATTGTGAGGACCTAGCTTGCCTGGTTCTTGCCTTCCAGAGCTATCTGGCAACCAGAGAAGGGCACTGGAGAAATAAATTCTGTTTCCTTCCTGAAGATGCTTTCTGCTTACAAGTCTTTGTTCAGCCATGCTCTTCAACATTTTGGGAAGGGAAATACCTGAACACTCCATTTTACCAGCCAAGCTGTGAAGCATGGGGAGCATCCAGCGGAAGACAGCAAGCGAATTCCTGGGTAAAACTGGAATCTTTTCCAATGAGAACACGCCTTTGCTTTTCTACAGTTTTCACAGATTTGTAAATGACATGGGGCTGCAATTCCAGGCTGCACATAGCCAAAAGCTGCCTGAGCACAAGCAACTCTGCAACTGGGCTTCACTCTCTGGGCAGCTCAAAGTCCTAGGGAAAAAATTAATAGAATCATAGAATATTAAAATGTTAGGGGTTGGAAGGGACCTCTAGAGATCATCTACTCCAACCCCCCTACCAGAGCAGGATCACCTAGGACAGGTCACACAGGAATGCATGCAGGTGGGTTTTGAACGTCTCTGGAGAAGGAGACTCCACAACCTCTCTGGGCAGCCTGTGCCAGTGCTCTGTCACCCTCACAGTGAAGAAGTTTCTCCCCATGTTGAGCTGAAACTTCCTATATTCTAACTTAAACCCATTATTTCTTGCTCTATTGCTGGACACCACTGCTTCCTCTTGACACCCACCCCTCAGATATTTGTATATGTTAATAAGGTCCCCTCCCAGCCATCTCCTTTCAAGGCTAAACAGCCCCAATTCTCTCAATCTCTCTTCATAGGAGAGATGTTCAAGTCCCTTGATCATCCTCGTAGCTCTCTGTTGGACTCTCTCCAGTAGGTCCCTGTCTCTCTAGAACTGGGGAGCCCAAAACTGGACACAGTATTCCAGGTGTGGTCTGACCAGGGCAGAGTAGAAGGGGAGGAGAACCTCCCTAGACCTGCTGGACACACCTTTCTTAATGCCCCCCAGGATCTCATTGGCCCTCTTGGCCACAAGGGCACATTGCTGTCCCATGGACAATTCACTGTCCACTAGGCCAGTAAGATAGATAAATCCATCTAGAAGTACAAATTCATCAGTCTGAGCCCACATTAGGAGCAAATGAAAACCTAAGGTTATGATGGAGAGCGCCACGCCGTGTGACTCAAAGGCAGGCAAATGTGGGAAACATATTTTCCAGGGAGTGCTGGCTGGTGACCAGATGGTGAGGAACTTGGACTGAGGGGAGAAGGAAAGTGGGCAAGAAGGACGTGGATGTGAGGCCCCATTTCCAGAAACAAAATCCTCAGCTGGCTTTGCAGTACTGCAAGGCTTGTTAGCTGCAAGGAGAAGTGAAGAGAGGCTGCAGAAGTCAGGCTGTTGCAGCAGCTATGGGGCAGGAGGCTCCTTCCAGGTGGATGTGCCTTCTTCCTCCCCAGCCTGCCTCAGGCTGCCTGGGACTGGTATGCCAGAAGCCACAGGAGGCACGCCTAGAGTGATCGTATTTGTGATGGAGTCGGGCTCCCCAGAACTCCCAGAGAACAACCGAGTTACCTTGGTGTCACCATGTACCACACAGGGAGCCAGCAGGCGAACACCAGCCCTGAAGGGGTGACGGACAGTTTCTGGAGCAAAAGTAGGGTGGGAAAGTGTAGCACTCCTCGAGCTTCATCCTTTTCCTGGCGCCTAACCTCTGATCCTCTTGGTCCTCATCATAAGCAGATACCTCTCCCCATGAGCAGCTTCCAAAAACATGTGTCTTCTCTGTGTGTGGGATGTTTTTAGCCCATCAGCAACTTTTGCAGCACCAAGCACACCTGTCTGCCAGAGGGCACAGAGTTTGCAGCCAGCCACCCTGTCCACACACCCTGAAAATTTCCACTCTCCTCTGGCTCCCACTCTCTATCCCTCTCCGGGCACCTTCCTGCCGTCAGCCGTCACTCTTGTCTTGTTTACAGGACCCACCAAGCACAACTCCGTTCAGTCTCTCCCTCTCTGCTGTTTGCTCTCTGTCCCTTCCTTCTCCTTCCATGTACCCGTTTCCTGTGGGGAGCGGCACCGCATCCCACCGTCCGTCATGTCTTCCGCGGTGCCCCCGCACAGCCCCCACTTTTCTCCTCCTCCTTTTTTTGCCTTCTCTCACGCCGAGAGAAGGTCCGTCTACATTTTTCTCGCCTTTTTTTCCTTTCAGTCGCGGCCGTGGACTTTTCCCTGCCTCCTCTCCCGTGCTATTTCAGCACCCCTCCCTGGCAAGTCCCGGGCAGTGCAGGTAGCACCGTGCTGGGGCAGAACTTTGGGAGTCTGGAGTGCCCGGGGCGGTGTTGTATTAAAATCTGTGTATAACTGTTCCATCAGACTCGTTCGAGCTACGACGCAGATGATTAGCAGTGTGAGCTTTATTTGGGAGCCCAGCGTAATGTGGGTAGTTTTAAAAACTCATGCTTTAAATGATGCATTTGTGGCTGGGGCTCTGTATAATGTTAATTGGGGCTAGATAACGAGCTCTGAAAATGTGAAAATTTTGCACTTGTGCATAGACCTGTTTGTGGCAGGATTACAGTTTTCCTCAAGAGATTTAAACTCTTTCACATAGTGGCCAAGGGAAAAAGGTCTTTTTGTCAGTTAGGGAACAAGCAGCCACTTAGCATAGAAAGCTGGGAAACGGCTGACGGGAATCCTTGACAGAGGCTGCCGGATCTGAAATCACTTTCAGGACATGCTTCAGACAGTTGTTTCAGAAGTGGCCAAGTTCTGCAAGCACAGAGAGAAGGTTTTGCAGAACAAGAGCTGTCCCAGTCCTGTGTTTACCTTGCACCTTCCTACCATGACGAACCTCTGCCTACCCTCTCCTTCCTATTCCCACCACACTTACGCAAATACAGACTTGAGACAGCTTTGAGCTCCTATACTTTCTTACAACATACAGTCCACACAACTGCCCACTGACTGTTTCCTGGTAAAAACCTTCCATTGCTCCACTGAGGCTCTAGACACATAGGGAGATGGACCCTTTGGAGTCCTCTTCACCCATAAATGCAATTAGTATTTCTAATAGATGGCGCATTGACCTCTGCTTTAGACTCTTTGTCTTCCTTTTTTCATCCTAACTATGCAGTGAGGTCTCATTCAGGCTGTGGCACCATATCATAAGTCTCTGTGGTCAATTCCTGCATGTTGGCAACACTAACTAGCTCTGAAATATGATAATTTTCACAGTAGTTTGGGCTGAGCTGACAACCATAATTGAAGATCTGACCCAGCTCTGCCATTTCCTCACTTTGTCTTCCCATTTTATTAGTCTCATCTGTGCTGATAAACAGTCCTCATAGCCCATATTTTATCTGCAGCATCATGGACTTGCTGTTCAGATGTAAAGCTTTGGAAGACTTTAGAGGTAAATAAACTATTGCAGGATGTGAGAGAAAATTCTGTTTTGAAGACAACTGCTCAAGAAATGATAAACCACTTGCTTCATGTCTATCTCTGCACCAGCCTGTTATCTCTCAGTTTCAGGGGTAACACCTTGTGCCTGGGAACCCTTATCCCAACACACACACTCCATGACAAGATGGAACCCTCTTTTCTGCTTTCTCCTTCCAATTTGATACAGGCTTTTTATCCACAATGTAGTATTAAATCCCAAAGGAAAATTTCTGCTAAACCCTTGATAAGCTATCTGAATCCTGGTGGTAACTTTGTTCATTCTGTCCACTTCTCTTTGGAAACAATAGCCCCACCACAGCCTGAATGGTGGTAGCTGAGAGATTTTCTTTCTGGAGTCACTGTATCTGATGTGAGGGAATGAGGGACTCCCTTGGAGATACCATAGCAGATTCAAATACTTTGTCAGAAATTCAATAAGGTCTACTAGTTCTGTTCCTGCCTGCATTTAAGGGCATTTCCTCTCTTCCTGAGCTGGCAAAGATGGTTGATTCTGTGGCTCTACATCATCCATACACTATACACAATGTGATTTCTTTTTAGCTTTAGAAATATACCTTGGTAGAGATAGTAATTCTCTGTTGTCCAAAACTGAAAGTGTAATGTATTTGGTAGGAACGCTTGGTGGATCCTTTTCTTTTGTCTCTTTCTTCATTGCATTGCTAAATTTAATTCCAGGGCTTGTGGCTTTCTTCATGATGCTTCAATAAAAAGAAATGCAATTGCTGTTCTGCATTTTCCTCTGCTGCTCTATGCTTCTTGCTACCTGGATTATAGAAAGACAGTTTTTTCTGCAGTTAGCAAGTTCTGTATCACGTGCATTTTTGGCCCATGTATTAGGAGCTGCTTTTCTGTGGGAAAAAAATATGCATTATTTACTCAAATCTGCAAGTACACAATAGTCTTCTGAGATTGTACTTCATGAACACAACCCTCATACTCAGTTTTTGTACATTGGTGGTTGTTATACCACATTCTTTTTCAAAGCTACTATTTTTACAGAAATTTCAGTGGTAAAACCACCTATCTCAGCCATGTTCAGGCCTCACAGAAGTCAGGGGCTGAGAAACATAGCTCTCCAACATGGTCCACTGAGCTCCAGGACAGATGCCCATGCCTTTCTCTTTAGCTTTCAGAAATAAATTGGAAGAGGACAAGAGAGAGAAAAAAAAAAAACCACACCAAAAAACAACCTGAACAAGTGTTAAATTCTTCCTTGGCCACTCTTTGGTTGATAAAGACTTGTTCTGACCATTCCCCTTCACCTTGAAGGCTCTTCAGAACCTTTCCCCTGTCAACCATTCATCACCAGTGTGCTTCATCAGCGGTCTCAAAACTGGAGCCAGTAATGTTAAAAGGCTCCCTGTTTGGCTGACAGATGATGTGGTGCCATATGGTCACCTGATTCAGGCACTACTTTGCTGATATTTTACATGCCTGACTTGCTAGGTCCCCACCAAATGAGAAGATGCTGAAGTCCTGCAAAAGAAAACTGAGCTTGCTCTGCCTAGAAATGTTCCATCTCCAAGTTGTGGCTGCATTTGCTTAAGTTGGGAGCCACCAGTAATGCCAAGCATCTTCATTCACCCCAAATCCAGGATGTTTAGTCCTCCTGTGAGCAAGAGCCCCAATGGTTGAGACACACTCATCTTTGCATGATATAGAATCACAGAATGTGTTGGGCTGGAAGGGACCTCTAAAGGTCATCTAGTCCAACTGCCTTCTGTGAGCAGGGACATCTTTAACTAGATCAGGTTGCTAAGAGCTCGGTTAAGCCTGACCCTGAAGGTCTCCGGGGAGGGAGCTTGCACCTGGTTGCAATTCTCGTCCAGCAAAAAAGAAGTTTGGAACCTGGGTTGGACCCAGCCTGGACTCATATATTGGAGGCTGTGGCACACAGAGAGCAAAGTCCCCCCACTCAGCTACACTACATTTAAGAATTTTACAAAATAGGAATTTTAACATAGCAGTCAGGACACTCAGTTGAACAGGGCAGTTCCTGTGAACTGCATGCATTTTACTTCAGATCATGCCTAGTTAAAAAGTGGAAGCTGCTCTGGCAGCAGTCAGCAGAACAGATCTCACCTCTGTCACAGCGGTCACCCTAACCAGCATCGTAAAACCAACTTCTCCATGGGAAGCTTGCAAAAGGTTCTTCGTTTAATACCTTCCATTGACTCACTTCTGCCCTTCTCCAGTCATGTCACAGCAGGGCTCAAGTCAGCCCAATGCTCTTCTGAAGACTACCTCCTGATGGTTTGAGCTGGCATTTGAGCCTTACAGCCAGAGATGCCTGCTTGCCATATTGAGTCTGTATTTTTCAGGTCAATGTCAAATAACTTATAAAGGACAGTATTTATTACTTCTAGAGGTTTCTTTAGATAGAAATGTTCACAGACAGGAACCAAAGAAAGAGTATATGCAGGACCATCATTGTGAACATCTGTGACATAGCCTGGGCTTCCATTTTCAACGGCTCGTGAAGATAGTACGCTTAAATACAGACCCGGAAACAAGCTCTCGCTTACAACAACTTCTGTAGCTTCGTATCCATAATAACTTATTATATGAAGCCATTTTTTCCAGTTCAAAAGGAAATACAGTCCCCATGAATGTCTACCTATGTGCTTAAAATCCAGTGTTTTCTGCCTCCAGGTACGTGCTTGTTAACCTTAAAGTTTCCCACATCTGTGCTCATGAGTATGGACCAGCAAATCCCAGATAGACTTCTGAGTGGCACAAATGAAAGGGTGGCTATTATTTGATTTGTCAGTGTTTTTTCAGTTGCCATATCAGATGTCTAAGAGTATTGAGAAGAAATAAAGGCCTTGGACACACATGCATAGTAGCCTATGCCTACAACAGAATAGCTCCAAGTAACACCAATTAGCCTGGGACTGTGGAAACACTTCATGGTAAACACAAGTCTAAACAAAGTATCAGATGCCTTCTCAGCTTCTGAGTCAAGTCAGAGTATGTTTTATACGCAATTTGAAAAAAAAAAAGCATAATATTTAGGCAACATATAACCACAAATGAAGGGACATGAAGGTAATGTTAACTATTAGAACGTTATGTCATTATCTGGTGGCATATGTTACCAATGGATATGCATTAAAACTGTCCAAGTTCATCGAATAGCTTAAAGTTTTAAAACAGCAAACTGAGAGATTTTGAAACTCAAAAAGCTATCTCTGCTGGATAGTATTTTTGACATTTGTCATTTATCTTGCTTCTGACAAGCAAGAGAAGTTGGATACAAACCCCGAAATCTAACAGCTTCATTTAACTAGAAAGCATAATTGATGTTACTTATAAAAATAAGCAAAACTAGACTTAACTTTTCTACCATGAGGGAATATCCTATTTTGTCTAACAGTTTTAATGGCCTGTCTGTTCCTAGTCAGAAGAACTAATCTAGTTAAAGGTGTTTAGATAAGTTAATCTGACAGCAAACAAAGGCTGGGTTGGAATAACTCCCTGAACCGGGAGCACAGTCCAAGAGTCTGTGTGTATTAGGAGGAGGGACAACAGTCAAAATGCTCTGCAGACTACTCCTGCGGTGCAGGGGAACTGGCTCTGGAAAGAAAGCCAGCTCTCCTAAGGAAGGCTGATAAGCACAGGGGCAGACCCTTGCTGGTCAACAGATGACGGAAGAAGTGCTAGGAGACAATTTGCCATGGGTCTTGTAGAGCTTGCAGAACAATTGCCACCCCCACTAAACTCTACATGGGCCCAAAAAGGCCTTTTAACTGCCTCGAGCCCTAATGGAACAAACTGGGCTGCTGTCACCCTTCTCCATGTTATCTGGCTTGTTCTCACTAGCGCAACTCCTCACACTTGCTTCCAATGTAATGTGGCTGCCTCAAACGATGCTTCAGTCAGCCAACAGGACGGCTCATACGGCTTGTAACATTGACCTTTGGAAGAGGAGGCAGGTCTCCCATGAAGGCTGTAAAAATGTAGTGAAGCTATGCAGAGAAAATTAGGAGAGCCAAAGCGCAGGTAGTTTCCAACACGAAAAGCTCACACACACAAGAACTCTACACACCAGCCAGATATCAGCGTGCCTTAAACCTACCTTGCTGACTTACCTCTTGTCAGGCTGCTTCTCCAGAGGATGAAGCTCAAGTACATGGAGGAAGGAGCCAATAAGTACAGCAGCCAGAGCACAAAGTGGGGGGAAATGGGAGGATCTTCGGCCACGGTGAAAGGGAACAGTGCTGAACGTTAACAAGAATTAACTTACCTTTCTGTCTTCAGAAGCAGCTGATGTAATGCAAAAGCTCACTGCAGCAGGAGGACTCATTTCTTCCCATCGCCACTCCTGGCCCTGCCTTTTTCTCTTACCAGATCTGATACTGTCGGCCTCCCTCCAGTTCTCCACTATGAGCCAAACCTGTCACTGAAGTGAGCTGGACTGCCCCACAGAAGAGCCCAGGCGGCATCAGAACCATTGCAAATATGGGCGGTAATAGAGGCAATGAGCCAAATGGCAGGAGGAAGAGGGGGCTGGCAGGGGCACCCCAACCATTGGAGCATGGTATTGCAGCAAACCACCTGTGCCTTAGGAAGTCACACTTTAAAATCCTGGAGAGTAAGAAAAGAGGGTATTTTGCAGAGAAAACAGAAACAATCTGCTATCTGACCACACATGCCAACAGCATAGCAACAGTTGTTCAAAGGTCTCTTCCTTGCCAGTTTTTGAATTTGAGCCTTTTCAAGTTTATTTTAAGCATAAGGTGTAACAGCAACAAGACTCCAGAACACTGTGAGAAAAACCCAGCATCCAAACCAGGGAATTACTTAAGAAAAAAGATACAAAATGTCAAAGGTAGTTTTGGCAAAGTCCTAGGAAAAGAGAAGAGAGCACAGTATGAAAATCTAACACACCATTTTATTTTTATTTTCAGTCATGTATAGTAAGTACACAAAAGGATGCACCAGCATTTTTGTTCATCTTAAGTATATGAAATGGTGGGGAAAGTAGATACATGGCATGAGTGAGGTCAGAAGTATAGAGACTGGTTCAAAATATTTCAAAATGTCATGCTAACAGGGTATTAACGGAAGCTTCTCAAGCCATCAGGAACCAAGGCTTGATTAGTATCAGAGCTAAAATCCACACTACACACAAGTTTGACATGGACCAAGAAAAGTAGTTTTCCCCGCGTCTAATACATTCTGGAATTTCAGCCGTGAAGGCTACAAGAGAGCTCACATAATACCATTTTTTTCTCCGACTTTGACCGTGTTAATTGACTAAACAAAATTCTAGGCAGTGCAAACTGCCTCATTGCTTTGTCGTGCTAACTCTATTTTTAGAAAGAGTTTTAATAAGGCTGAAAGGCAGCGGCATTTGAGATATTAAAAACCAGTCTAGCACCAAGCAACTCCCAAAGTCTAATTCCATAACTGCCCTTTGGTGGATGCATTTAGGGGAGCAGAAAAGAGAGAAGATCACAGTATCCTGAAATGAAAGTCACAAATGCCTGACACCCTGGATGAGTTAAAACCTTCGTTTCCTGAAGCTACACACATAGTTGAGATGTGAATTAAGACCAATAATTTCAAAGACAATGTTCTCCTTGTTAAATGATTTATGGAAACTTCACAGTCCAACATATCAGGGACTATATATTATCAGGGTACTTTTGAAAATCAGTCACCTTAAACAGTACATTGCCTCCTTCATGCTGCCAAGAGTTCAAGAGCATATATGTTCAGTGCAGCACTGCACTTCAGGAGTATTTTTAAGTGCCTTAAAGAGAAAAACCTCTTCTACAGCTCTCGTCAGCTGTGCTATGCTAATGAATTCTCCTCATCTCCCTCACAACAGATACATGGTGAAATGTTATGCCAAAAGAAGGGGCTCATTTACATAACTCACCAAAGTGATCCAGGAATTAGATTTTTTGCAGTGCTTTGAAGGCATGGCAAACTGAGGTTGGAAGTTTTCCCAGGCTTAAACATATATCTTATCGTTATCTTTCTGCAGCACTTGCAGAGGTTCTTAGCTGGTCTAATTCCGATCCTTCTGAAATCAGTGAAAACTACTTCCTGGGGATCACCAAAGCCAACACTAAATGCCTTGACAAAGCTGTGCACTAAGTGTACAAAAATCTCAACTTCACTCTCAGCCAGATTCAGTTCCCCATCACCTGTAAGCAAGAGATAGCCATTGTAAAAAAAAACCAAACAAAAAATTTGTACATGTATTCAATCTCGCATCCTTGCCTTCTGTAAAGCAATCCAGATTTGGTAAACTAAATGCATATTCTAATTCTGAGATGTTGCATTTTAAATATATTAAGAGCGTAACAAACTGAAATTACAATGAAGAAAAATAATGTGATCTCATTTTACCACCGATTATTTACTGTTTTAGAATTCTGGAGAGTGTTACACACAGAATTAGAGAGCATTTAGTTTTTGGACTAAATTTCTTGGCCTAGCAAAGTGAAAACTGATGTTTGCAATTTCTACGCAGGTACTTCTACAACTTCAAAATAGTCATTCGGCAGAATCACATAGCCTTTTCCTGCTAATATGTCTTTTTCTTTCTGAAACTGAACGATCTCTCTCAGTTTTTCAATTTGTCTTTCCTGACGCCGGCATCGCTGTTGTGCTGTCTTGAGCTTCTTCCTCAGTTTTTCCACTTGTTCCTCTAGCTGCTGAATTCTTTTCCGTTGATGAACTGTATCCTCTACAGTATAGTTGTGATCACAAAAAACAGCCAGATTGCTAGGGGTCTGGAGAGGAGGCATCAATAATCCAATACTTGGATCTACAAATCTGGCATCTATTTGAGACAAATGAAAAGAAGGAGCTGCTGGAGACGGCAGCAGTACTGGAGCTGCTGGTGGTGGTGGTGGTGGAGGTGGTGGTGGCGGTGGTGGAGGAGGTGGTAGTGGATCTTCCGGCTGTTCTGCAAATTCTTCAGTCTAGGAACAAGAAGAAAGGTACAATTTCATGCTTCACATAATTTACAACATAACTCCCTTACTACAGTCCCTGAATAACATAAACAAACAGGACTGAAATTAATAAAATAAATTTCAAAGCCTACATTTTCAAAATCAACAAACAGTTCAGGGCCTGTTTTGTCTGGCTACTCAAATGGAGATATTTTTAAGCAGCTTCATTTTCAGGGCATTTTGATACTCAAGTCCTTGACATCTCAGATAAATCGAAAACTGAGGAACATAATTATACTCACTTGAAGACAGGTCAAATACATATCCACAGTTAGTTAAGAAGCAAGAACACAGGGTGCAGTTCCACAAAACAGAGTTCAGCTGACCTAATAACTCATCATTAGGAATGCTATTCCATTCTTTTTGTCCCTCTTTTTTTCTGCTGTATTATAACATCATATACTTTGAAACTATCAGCTAACCCAATTAAAAAAAAAAAAAAACAGCAGAGGCAAATAATCTTCTGCTGAGACAGAATATGGATGACCTACTGAGGGGGCTGATGAGCTGTCAGAGCAGAGAGGTAGACACAGCAAGGCCTTCCTGGGAACAACTGGAAGGGACTGTGTCACTGGGTTTGGGCTGCAGCATAAGGGTTTGGTTTCAAGAGACACGATGAGTCAAAATAAACAGCTCTTCAACAGCAAAGCATCACTCCCAGCCCTGGTATTTACCTTTTGCTCAGACATAGTAAGTTGTTAAGATGATAGAAAGCTATTCACTCTCCCACCATCACTGCAAGAATCTTCTGTCCTTCATCAAAAGCCAAAGCAACGCAACACAAGGTATGACCTACACCTTCACTGGTGTGTGGAAGGAGCAAGACAGAGGACTGCATGCAGCCTGCATGGCTGGCAGGTGGGATAGAGAAGGGAGAAGCACGATTCTCCCCTTTGGCAGCAGCAGGATATCTATTGGCTCAACTCCACATGAAGCTGAAGCCTTTATTATACTGCTCTTAATAGGTTCACTGGTACAGTTCAGGACAACGCAGACCCCTTACCACTTGAGTACAGGCCAGAGCAAAGAATCAGATTCTCTCTGCCTCAAGGGAATGCAGCATAATTCAGAAATGCTTCTGCACACATGATGATTAAAAAAAACCCCATTGTTTAAACAAAAGAGCTTGCATATTACCTGTTCCAAAAGAAAGCCTAAGACACTCTCAGGGAAAGA
>NW_009714530.1:30571-32951 GCF_000703405.1 Apaloderma vittatum
CCAGTTTTCTAACTGCCTACTGCTGCCAGTCTGAATACTACTACAGGTAAAAGCACAGGCACGGGGACAACGTTGGCTATAAGTGCAGCTGACAATCCTCATCATCTACCTATTAAGCTCATCAGATCTGAAGGTCATGCAATTAACTTCCTCGACTTCATACACAAACAAGCTAATTGTGGGGGCGTCTAGAGGTCTTGATATCCCTATTACACAAGCTACAACACTTGGCAGGCAGCAATGGAGAAGGCAGTTTTGTGATTGGTGTTGAAGGGAAGTTTCATATGCACCCAAACATTACTGATCACTTTAAAGTACTAAAGCAGCCAACCACCACCTTTATGTCACAATTGTAAGACATCACTAACAGTGAGCGTACCTAATTCACACATGAATAATAATCTTAAAAGTTTGACCCTATGAGCTATCGCTTTCAAACTTCTGTACAAAAAAAACCTACAAGGCAAAGATGCAATTGGCAAAGAGAAATTCACCCTTGTTGGAAGAACAAGCAGAAATCAGATCATTGCCAGACAGCTAAATTCACACAGAAACTTCTATTTGTACCTTATCCAAGATGTGCTACCTCTGTAAATATGTTACTATTGTCACAACGTATCACGGAGATCATTGGTATCACTGACACAGCATAAGTGAATTCTAATTACTTCTTGCAGCCAATAAATGGTTCTTCTAAGACATATGTAAAGAAAAAGAAAGAATTTTAATTCACATAATGCAAGCCATAAAAAGCTGTATTTCAAAACTGGTGTGGATTCAGTTCCAAAGCAACCATATTACTCTTTGTTACTACGTTATTTCTTGAAGATATGTGGCAGTTCATTTGAAAGTGCCATGAGACAAATATGAATAGCATTAAATTCTTCTACAAGACTCTCTTTTGCGTTTTTGTAGACTCAGGCACAGTAACAAAATGAGGAACGTGGCTCAGCATTAGCACTTTTGCAATTACGCTACACATCCATTCAGCTTCAAGGCGACAAAAATTTTTGAACTATTTTACGTGTTACACTGAACCTGCATATCATACAGAAGCAGGAAGCCTAATCAAACAAAAACCTTCTTACAGCTGTATTTACCTGGAAATGGATTGTCTTTCCTTACATACCTTCTACTTATACTCTCTTCTCTTCTAGTTGCTTTTAATTTTTCACATATATTCCATTTTTACTTCTGCATCATATCCAATATCGTATATAAAGAGAAAAATCAGACAAGCAGAAGTCTCCGTTGTCTTCTGTGCACTTCATTCCGTTACAGTCTTTCACCCCCTAGGCTTATCCTGCCCATTCTCTCCTTTGCCACTTCCTCTACTGCAGTGTGGCAAGACATCTAATATTTTACATCCTTCAAAGGAGTTAAGAATCAGTCTTTTTCAATCTTGTCTTGCAGTTAATACATGAAGACAGAAAAACTCATAACTGGCTTGCATCTCACTGTAAACTGGTTTAGCAGCACAGCAAAGGGAACAATTTCTCTCACGGGAGCTTACCATTAGAAGTTCAGAGAGAGAAGCTAGGGGTCAGCCTGGTTTATAAACACCAGGTAAATGTTAAGGCAAGACATGGATGGTTTCAGCACAGAGAGATAGCAGGTGCAGGTACATCTTGCATCCCAATTTAATTCTGCAAAGCCAGAGGACAAAGCCCTTTAGAAAAGGCAAGTTTAGAAGTAAGGTGGTTTGGTAGCTGCCAGTCAGCATGGGAGAGTACACTGCAATTTGCCAGTGCTGCTGAAGGCTCTCTAAAACTCCAAATATGCCAGAAACACAGATGAACAACTTAACTACAGGCCAATACTTTCCCACTCTGCTGCCGAGCCTGGGATAGCCCACACCTCTGCTCTTGTCAAAGAAAAAGAGAACAGCTGTGGGATGTGTTTCAGCCACCACAGCGCTCCCAGTGCCTCAGGTGGACACACTCTGCCAGTATCCCTCACAATCTGCTGCTTTTCCCCACTGCGCCGCTACAACAAGCCCTGCTAGGCTAATACCAGCAATACAGGTCCATTTCAGTACCTTAAACTACAAGTGCTTTGAGTTTACCTTTTCACTGGGTTCAGTATAACAAAATATTGTGGGAACGGCATTTTCTTTCAGAAGCTTGTTGTTGCATTCCCTTTTAAAGCAATCGGGAGTAAAGTGTTCTGAACAAATGCTGCTATACTTGGTTGGCTTGAAGTTTTTCCTTTTAACAGCAGCTTCCCATTTCTTGCAAAGATCGGGTCTTGTAAGGGGAAACCTGTAAATAAGAAGTACTTTCAGCTTTTCGGGAAAGCTTTTTTACCACGCAGTCGGGTTACAGCTAAGCAGGGCTGCAACTGCCCGCACGGCAGCTCCGTCTTTCCTCTGATGGGCTCG
>NW_009714531.1:0-599 GCF_000703405.1 Apaloderma vittatum
TTTCCCCTGTCTTCTAAACCAAGACAGGGGGAAACCCCAAACAACTGGACTTGTATGGTCATTTTAGCAATACCTTTAATTTGTTGTTCACCACACAGCGTTTCTGTAAAGGCCATTAGTTTATTCTCTAGAGGGGGAGTTCTATGATGAGTCAAGCCTATCACACACCACAGAATTTTTCTCCAGTCTTTACATTGTAATATTTATTCCCCCCTCAACTTATTTTCCCATCTGAAAAAAAACAGAACCGATAGTGCTTCTTTCATCCATGTGGATGGTTTGGGAAAAAAAAACATCAGGTAGCAAGACAAGGTTCTCCACAGCAGAGGCCATCTCAGTGTTTGAATGGACCATCTGCGTGCCGCTGAAGCTGGCAGCAATTCCCTGGTTGCCAGGTTGGCACTGCTAAGTGGGAATGCTGAAAAACTTGGGATTTTTCAGTGACCGGCAGAGCCAAGCCAAGGTTCAGCCAAGTGTTAGCTGGTTGAAGAAGACACACAGCAGTACATGGTAAAATAGGCTTCACTTCTAAGGCTTTGTTACTCTTTCCATCAACACCTGAAGAGCCGTCGGGGAAGATGAAGCCTGGAGAAGCATTC
>NW_009714531.1:661-3441 GCF_000703405.1 Apaloderma vittatum
ACCTCCTTCTGCGGCATCATGTCCTGCTGTGCCCCAGCCAGTGAGTGGCAGCTGGGCAGGGGCTGGGGCCGGCCCCTCCACAGCTGTGGGCTGGCAGCCTGGTGAGGCCAGGGGTGAGGTGTGCTGTGGCCTTCAGGAAGAGAGGTCCAGGGTGCTGGGGTTCGGGTGGACTCTGGCAGCGAAGAATCCACAATTTGGTGCACCTTGTCAGGCTAAAGCTTCCCAGAAAACTGAGCAGTGTGGGACTCACATGTCTGGCTGCTTCTCACCTGTGGGGGGATGTGTTGTGGTTGCCCAGGAGTTGTGTTACTGCAGGAGTTTTCTGCAAGGCGGACTGAAGCTCTGGTTGCTGCTTCTCTGGAGACAAAGGAAGGGTGAGTACATGCTCTGTGGGGTATCCAGCTTCACACTGTTTAGAATCAGAATCATAGAATGGCCTAGGCTGGAAGGGACCTTAGAGATCATTTTAATCCAGCCTCCCTGTCGCCAGGGACACCACCTCTCGACTAGATCAGGCAATCCATGGGAACCGAACAGGAATCAAACCCGCGACCTTAGCGTTGTTAGCGCCATGCTCGACTGACTGAGCTAACTGGCCCCCTTGTTGCATCTGTATCAGAAGGAGAGCGTGTGTGACACACGCGATGGGTGCCAGAATGGTGGGTGCTTCACAAGCCTGTGTTTCTGCTCGATAAAAGAGAAGCTGGAAGCTGTCCCTAGGAGAGCTAACCAAAGGTAGACAGGGTTTGATAACTCCTGACAAGGAGGCATGTTAAGTCTTGAGTCTATAGTTACCTACTTGCAAGGCTCCTTCGTGCTGGGCTTTGACTGCCCTGCAGAGGGGCCTGAGGGGACGCTCTAGAACCTTCCTCCATCACCACCAAGGCCTCCACTTGGGCACTGGTGCCTGTGGAAGGTGACAGGGAAATGGAAGTGTTTTGAGATGTTTTTTCCTTCCTTTCCTAACTTCAAAAAAATGGGGTTTGTTCAAGTCTTCTAAGTTTAATTTATATGCAAAAATACAGAAAAGATGTTTCAGATGCATTAGCTATGAACTACCATTACTTATGAACCGACATTTTCCTGTGGAAGAGCTAATTATTGTTAGGCAAGCAAGGCCTAAAATCAAGCTGGAACACTAGTATAAAAACATTGCTGTAACTTGGTTTCATGGGATAGATTTTATCTGCCCGTATTGTATTCAGATTCGTCCATAACTATTCAGTTAAAATCCTCACTGACGGGCCTGCCCAAACAGCTGGGTGTGAGGTGTGAGGCAGGCAGCAGCTGCTGCCAATGAGCCGGGCTCCATCAGCAGCTCGGCAAGGGGACTTAATGCTGATGCCCAGCAGCTGAGATCTGTTTCGTCAACTGGTAGCCTTAAATGAAAGCTAAGGGTTGTTGTGCTTCTCTTAAGTTTTAGAAAAGTAATCCTTAAAATTGGCTTGGAGAAGGAACATGAATGAAGGAGCTTTTCAGGTATCAAAGAGCAGCAGAAACGGAGGTATCAGGTAAAGGGAAACAAGCTGAGTAGGTTTATCCGCAACATCCTGATTTCTGTGTGTTGCACTGGATTTGTTTTCATATGAATGCTATGGGTTTGGGATTTCATCCTGTGTTATTTTGAATGCCAAACTGTTCTGAATGGGGACCACAGTTTATGTGTTTGTGTGTGTGTAGATACAAGAACATCTGTATCAATATAGGTATCTCTAAGTTTAACAGAGGCATTAAAATAGATATGATTTGCTGCATTTTCTGGCTACAATAAGCAACGTGATTACTTTGTGAACCTTTTGAAATTTCTGTCCATAATGTATAAAATGAAAATTTAAGAAGTGAGGGAGAAAGATTTTTGCCTACACATCATTTTATATCCTAATTTCTAGGCACAGTGTTAAAAACTCCATGTGAAAGGAATTGCCACAGTTCAGCACAGTTCAGCCCCCCTCTGAGAGGAAAGAGCGGGAAGATATCTGTTGAATACTGCGTATTGCTGGATCCTTTGTACGCTGAAGAAGCGGTGCTGAGTGATAAGCCTACTTGAGACTGCAGGCTTGTCTTGATCTAGAGCTGTCAGTTTCTATTGGAATCCCCTTGTATGTTGAACTGGAGCAGGCAGGGGGTAAAAAAAAAAAAAAAGGGTAAAAGATGCTGTAAATAAATGTTTCAGATTTCCGTGCCTTATCTTCTTGAACTGTGAACTGGTGAACTCTAAAGGGCTTACTGAGTCAGCAAAAAATCAACTCATAGTCCATCAATGCTGTCTCTAAGAAAGACAGTTGTAATGAGTATTCCCAAACCATGATAGCTACTTCTAGGGAGTCTGGGGCCAAAGGGGAGGAGCAAGAGCCGTATGTGTCTAGAGGTGGGGTTGTGGTTTGCAGACAGATGCTCGAGCAGGCTTGCTTAATACCATCTGTACTGTTTCACTTTCTTTGGTTTCCTGAACTCAGAACTCATTCATCGAAAAGTAACTCCTGTGAGAGTGGGAAGGGGAGAGAAATTTCAGGCAAGATTGAAGCAATCATGCATATTAAGTAAGAGGAGACTGAAGTGCATCCCTGAATGGCTCCTGCTGACACGCTAATAGCTGGTCTGCTCACTGGTATTACACTAAACTTCTTCCAGTTTGCTTGCCAAAACAAGTGGTATTTTCAGTTGTATTCCAAGTAAGAAGAAGTTGAAATGTAACCTTAAACCACTGAGCTTTAGAGCCAATGTTACAGGGGCTGTCAAGTGCTTTTTCTACCAAGCAGACAGGAGGGGCATTCAGCAGG
>NW_009714531.1:3472-21053 GCF_000703405.1 Apaloderma vittatum
TTTGACCTGAGACAACTGGGGCCCCGTGGCCAGAAGGAAAGGTGTCCATAAAAATTAAATCTGAGCAGAGCTGTGTAAATCTCTAGGACTGCAATTTCCAAGAGTTTTGGCAAACTCTATTTTCCGGTGTTGATCTTGTGTGGCTCCTCCTCTCGAGTTGGCCTTAATTTTTACTTCAGTTTTTCTGACACATGGCAGTCGGAAATGGGCGAGTTTGGAACCTTAGTTCAGCATTTGCTTTCTGCGTTGGTACTTTCATTACTATATGCAACCTTCAGTATATTTAATGCTTAATGCATATAGTATGTATGACTGAGGGGAGGTAATGCTGTATTTACTGAGTTACTTGATTATCATCTTACCAAAGTACTGCTAATTACTTACCTGTTTATCAGACTGAGCCCCTTTTCATCTCTAGCATCTTTTGCAGCTAAGTGGAGCATCTCTTTTTTTTCAGGGTCTCCCAGAGGCCACAAAAAAAGTATTTCTTGCACTGGAGACCTGTGAAACTTTGCAGCCAGGTAGTATTTCACTCATTATTAAAATATACCTGATATGGAAACTTGGAGACAGAGCAGCCCAAGTCCTCGTTTTCTTTTTTCCCAGTAAAATAAAAGATTTTCTGGTTGTTACTGACAGATTTCTAAAGAATACCTCTCATATTCAGAGGCAGGTTGAGTAACTCTTGATATTGCAGGCATCAGAACAGCCTTAGATGCATGGTTATTCAGTGCAGATGGAATTGCTTCTTAAGACAATTTAGAAAACTTCTGGTGTAAAACAATATCCTTCTGAGGACTGCTTCATGTTAAGCTCTTTACACTAATGTTTGTGTGCTGTGAGCATTTGAGGCAATCTTCTTAGGCACGGTATTTACCTAATATTTCATTTTGAGAAATACTGTGTAAAACTTTTAAGACATCTCTCCTATAATTGAGAGTTGCCACTTGCAAATTGCTCTGCATTTCTTATCATTCATGTTCTTCTAGGTTCAAAATCCAAAACAAACAACAAAGGTCTCAAGCCAGTTTGTAACTCTGACCCAAAGTGGCGTCCAGGTGCCCTGGAGTTTAGTTAGGTATTTTTCGACTGATTTGAAGTGGAGCATTCTCAGGTGTGATAGTGAGTAGGGTGCCATGAAATTAACTGTAATTATCTTCTGAGTTTCTGTTGCTGCCTGAAAGGATGTGGAATGACAACGAATTAATGTCCTGAAGGAAAGCCAGCTGGTGAAAGTGTTCAGAGAATGCTCTTTGCACATCACAAAAGCCACAGCTTCTAAGCTGACTAAACTTTAGGGATGGGAGAAGCCAACAGATTTAGTGGTGTAAGAGAGAAGACAGTTTATTTCCACTGCAATGTTACCAGTTCAATAAAGAACTTCATAGAATCATAAAATGGCCTAGGCTGGAAGGGACCTTAGAGATCATCTAGTCCAACCTCCCTGTTTTAGACAGGGATGCCTCCTCGCAACTAGACCGGGCAACACATGGGGACCGAGCAGGAATCCAACCCGCGACCTCGGTGTTGGTCCTTGTTGCCAGCACTGCACTCAAACCACTGAGCTAACCGGCCCCCTCACTGAGCTAACTTCAATCTCCTTTTAATATTTTTCTGTGTTAACTTTGACCTATATTTTTCTTATTAATTAATCCTTTTTTTTTTTTTTCTCATGGAAGTAGCTGTGACATTTCCCTGGTCTTGATTAGTGAAGAGGCATGCCTCATCACTCTTCTTCCCATAAACTCAGGCCAAATGGCAGCCTGTACTTCTGTCCTAATAATCAGATAACCCTGAGAGAACACATGTGGGGGAAACAGCGATGCTAGACTGCCGCTGGGTTGCCAGCCATGCGGTTCCCTCTGCGACAATGTGCTGCTTTGTGGAAGCCCCATCCATTGTTCCAGTTGTTGGAGTTCTCATTAGTCATACTGGAGACAGCAGTGCAAACATCAAAAAGAAAGAAACGAGAAACCCTGACGCGTGCCAGGATTTCTGCTTTGACTCTCACCAGTTCCCAGCTGCCTTTTGACTGGGTGAGAGGGACGCTGAGGAGTCTCAGCAGTGCTGGGCAACAGTTGCTAGGGTGCCTGGAGCATGGTGTTTGTTCCAGGAACACCCCGTTTTGTTGATTCCACTTTTAAATGCTATGGGATGTTAATTTGCTCTTTAGTCACTTTTTCATTTCCTTCATTCTGTATGATTTTTGGCATTTTGATGAAAAGATTGCCCTGGATCATGAACGCTTTCCTGGAGCTGAAAGTGGAGTTAGCAAAACACTTTCTTAGGATCTCCTCCTTAGCGCTCGTCCCTTTCACTAGGGAAGGGGTGGGCTCATTTTGAGGACCATGGCTTGAAACGTGCACCTGGGTTTTGTGGGTACAGGAATCCCCAGCTTTGGCAGGGAGCTTGACCTCACTGATGTGCTGCGGATATGATTAGCTCTTTTGTTTCTAGGTTGGAGAGTGACATTTGTGAGCCTGCCTGGGACCCCAGCCCCTGCAATGGACAGGGAGAGTTAAGGCATCTTGCAGCACAACAGTGAGGTGTGATTTTTTCCCTTCCCTGTTGAAAGGCCTAACGCAGCATGAGCGTCTGCATCTTGGGGATGTTACGTTTTCTCAGTCCGTGCTCTGACCCTGGCAGTGAGCGTGTTTACTGGAGGAACCAACATATCTGCCATCAGGGAATGAAGAGACTCGTCTGACCCTAAATCCCCCCACTGCCCTTGCCTTAGGCATATGGGAGATACGCTGAGTTTTACATGTTTGCGTTTCATCAGATGCTACCGATAGTAAGTAATTTAAGGGATTGTATTTAACTGTTGGTGACTATGGGTCGGTCTCAGACAAGGTGGTCTCTCTGAGTATTTGCCACAGCATTATTTACTGTTTCCTGAAACACAAGGGAGGAACGATACAAACATGCATCTGTGGGGAAGATGTTTGGCAATATAATCTGTTTCTTGGAGAACTCCTTATTGTTGAATGATTATTCAATGCTATGTCAAAATTCTTTCCTCTTCCTCCTGCAGAAATATGAAACTCAACTACAGTACTTGTATCTCCTTACATGAAAACTTGCATAGAAAGATTATGGGCAAGTTGTTTTGTTTTTTTTTTCTTTTTCCTTTAAGAAGTGCTGGAGAAGTGCCAAATTACTTATGTCCAGATTTTTGAGTACAGGTGAGTTAGGTCCCTAAATGACTTCTAGGGAATATGATCCTGAAAACTTGAGAACTCCACCCTGAGTTGGAGCAGAAATATATTGGAAGCATCCACTATTTGTTGTGCCTGGGCATAGTCCTGAAGTTTTGTCCTGCAAATGTAATCTATCTGCAATTAATGTAAGGACCAGTTGAATTTCCTTGCTAACAAATACCCTTTCTCTACTACAAGAAAATTTAGGCTTCTTTGCAAACATTGAGGACTAAGGAAATGTTAGATGTCCCATTTCTGTAGAATCAAAGTGTCTGTGGCTTGTTCTGGGAGAGCACTATTCAGTTGCACTGCAGCAGCAGGCTGCTTAATAAGATCTGTATGTCTTTTTCCAAGCATGAAAAAAAACATCTGTTTTGTTTTTTTTTTTCTGTTGAGATAAAAAAACCCCACACCAAAACACTTACTGTAAAAAAGAATAGTAGTGATCTTATTATTCCTAATGTTTTTTCATCAATTAATAAGGAAAAAAGCTTGTGTCACCAGAACAAGCTCTGTCAGAAAAGGTGGGCATCTATGCCATGCAAGAATGTTCTTTAAAGTTTTTCTCCTAGCCAGCTACTCTTTGGAATGCTCTTTCTGATAACTAAAGCACATACTGGTGCTTTAACTGACCATGGGTTAAGCTCCCAGCTTTAACCTTGCTGACGGGATTGAGCAGTGGGGAGAGGTCTGACTGCAGGTGAAGAATGCCCTTTGCTAGGAGATGCGGAGATCTCTTCTGAAGGAGACCAGGAGGCTCTATTTCTTAGATATTCCTGTAGCTGCCTTTTGCTGCCCACTGTGTCCAGCTGAGCAAGATGTGAGTGGCCGATTGGTGGACTCCAGCCCATCCTTTGCTTTTAACAAAAGAATTTCTTCTGCTGTTTGTATCTTGATTTTTTCCCTCTCCAAGGGTGGCTGCTCATGGCAACATCTGGCTGTGTGTTTCTGCTCTGAAAAGAAAAAACAGAGAGCCCGAAGGCTTTAATGTCATGGGTAGTTTGACATGAGATATATATTTCAGCTGTGCCTTGGTCCTTGATTAACAAGATTATGATATATCAGTCTCTCAAGGTGGACCAGACTCAGAGCCAAAGACAGAGTGCAAGGCCTCTCTTGCTGCTGATATGATCATATCACTTCCAAAGAAGCTGGTGCTCCCTCTTGCATAGTCTCCGTCGTGTGTCTCCTTGTTTGCGCTCTTCCCTGGTGATTCAGGTGAGCAGGATCCCGGATAACGTTGGCTCCTGAAGGTGCTACCCTGAGATGAATGAAGCCATTAGGTCTTGGAGGTGCAGGTTTCTCAGCAGGTTTGCAGACAGAGATGTAGATACCGAAGTCGCGTTCCAAGTTTTTCTAGACCTTTAATCTTTAGATACAAATGGTGAAAGAGCTGGAGTCTGGCATCTCTGCAGCCAAGTGGCCTGTCTGCTCTCACTTGCTTTCTCTGTTAGTGTGGGATAGCTCTGTAGATAACACAAGCAGTTCGTCATAGGTGTTGACAGCAATATAGGGACTTTTGGATGAAATTCTAAGTACTATGCTACCCATGAAGCTACATTTCATATTCTGTCATGACCAAGACTCTGGGTGGAGAGTGAAAAGGAGAGGAATTTGCTAACTAGAATGCAAATTGAAGCTTTCTAGCAGCTTAAACAGTTTACATGATACAGCAGTTTAATTGGTGTAAACCCTTGCAGCAAGGAGGCAGAGGTGATTTACTGAGCTTGGAAATAATTAAAATCATGCTGAAACTTTCCTAACAGGTGCTAAATGTGACATAGTGTGTGGTCTCCCTGAACAGGGTTGGCTTTCCCTACAAATGGGGAAGTGCAACATCAGATGTTTCAATGCGTGCACACGAATAAACAATGCTTTTATGGCATATTAAGAACAGTTTGGTTTATGGCTCTTTAGATGCATCTTAAAATCTCGTTCTATGATGAGTTTAGCAGATCTATCCACTTTCCAAGATGTGCTTCTGAAGCAGAATGAGGGCTGTACCTGTTTTTTGTTAACTATATTATGAGCTGAAAGTAAACCAAGTTGCAGACAGCTGACAGCAATGTGGGCCATCAATGTGTTTCATTAAAAATAATAATAATTCTCAGGGGCATGGAGGCAGAGATCAAGCTCTCTTTGTCTCCTAGAAGCCATTTTCCTTGTCTGGGAGAGGAAAGTAACCCCACAGTCTTTAAAATTTACTGATACTGATCAAGATCTTTGGACTTTGAATGGAGCTTTAGTTAGTTATGAACTTTAACCTCATGTTTTAGTTTGTTTCTGGACAAAATAAGTGACTTCATTGTGCCTTGCAGGCTACTGGCAGAGAAGCCTTTTGGTAGTGTGTATAAAATTATCCTGGGGTTGTGTGTCAAAATTTGACAACTGCAAGTGCAGAATTACAGTGAGGGTGGTCTTATTTTTTTTAGGCAAGCATAGGGATGTGGTGATTCTCTCTAACTTATTATTTGATCATGTTTGAGTGCTTTTGTGAAGAAACTTACTTGGGAGTTAAAGTTTCAAGAGATTAATTCATAGGACCTCTGCAGGAGTGCAAGGTAGTTACTGAGCACTTTCTAGGGCCATTCCCTAGAAAGAAGCATTATAAAAAAAAAATCTTGCCTGACCAGAGCTAGAAAAAATGGAAAAAACCCCAAACTATTCTAGAACACTGGGCCTCTTTTTAATCTTTACTATGTAAGCCTATGCTACTACTGAAATCTGTCTCCCCAAGAGTTGTATTTCACTGAAGTCTGCCTTTTCACATAGCGCTGCTATTAAGCAGTCAAAACTAAAAAGGCAATAAACCACATGCGTTTAAGCTGAAAACATGTTGTACCTCCTAATAAATTTGGAGATAATTTCTGTGGTACAGTTTAATAAAACCTATTTTTGCAAGCATCTGTAAACAATTTTTTGTGTGCATTGGATGGAAAAAAGCCTGTCCAAAATCTGAAGTACGTTTTTGATACCTCTTTCTGATAACTCAGCAGAATGTTCCTGGACACTGGGAAAGCAAGTCTTCTGTAAATGGTTTTGACCAATAGCTGAGCAAGTATGGGAGAGCAAATTAAAAAACAAACAAAGAAAAAACAGCAAACAAACAAACAAAACACTGGAGGAGTGGGGAAATAATAAAAAAAAAAAAGGAGAATTCTAATTTCTAGTTATTTTTGAAGAGCTATTCAGTGGCCTGAATTCCCCTGTCTAGATTTGGATTGACATAAATTGTAATTTGTTTCATGTCTTTAAAATTTAATTTTCAGTGTGCAGCAAATTAAAAAAACAGGCAGTAAAATGTAATGGCTGGATTAGGGACTTGGGTGTTTGCAAATATGTTGCTCTGTAGCTTTCCTTCTCTTAAATCGTCACTACAAAATTTGAATGAGGACATGCCATGCATTTACCATTGTCGTCTTGATATTTGGAAACGTATGAGAACAGATGAGGGTACTTTTGCTGGGAATTTATTTTTAAAGTACTGAGTGAGGAAAGCTTAGATTCTTTGGTTTATCACTATTACAATAAACACTGGCTTCTGTGCTAAAACTCGGTTTATTACCCCTGTCTTAAATTGCATGTCTACCTCCCTTATTGCTCTAGGTACGGTTGCAGCACAGAGTGCCTAAGTGTTACTTCAAGTATCAAAACCACTGTGGTGCTATTTCGAGCTTTAAAAAGATTAAAACCTTTGAATAGCGTGGGAGATTTTCACTGGCAGGTCATCCCTGTGCGTGCTGGTCCAAGTGGTTCAGGAGTGGTTCTCTGTTAAGAGCCTTCACTCGTGGAGCATCCTGGACCAACCCTGCTCTCGCAGGCGAGCGAGAGCCCGGTTCCTTGGGTGGAGAATTCCTCCCCCTCTCTGTGCTGGCCCAGGTCTTCAGGGACAGCCGGCAGTACATGCGGTTCCTATTAGTTCAGAAAACAGAAACATCTGGGGAAGACATGGATGACTTACTGGCTCCGCTCAGCAGCAGCAAAGCCCGTGACAGATCATTCTGGGCAGATAGATCCTCTCTGTCATGTGCTGAAGCAGGGAGCAAATACAAATGAAATCACATAAAGTCCAGCTCAAAACAGCAGTAGGTGGGCAGTAACGGCTCTTATACAGCCTTCCCCTCTTTCTGCCTCTGGGGATGCTTCCAAAAGGAAGGTGAAGAAGGGAAGGCTTTTCTAAGCCAAGGGGAGTGGGGCAGTGCTGGGGAACTTCTAGGGACAGCAGTGAGTTTCCCAGGGTGATGCTCGCACAGATTTAACTTCAAGAGGAAAGCAAACCAGTGGTGAGGATATTGTTTGTTATGTATTCACAGTAAAAAATCCAAGGGAAAAAACCTGTAGTGTGGTGTGTAGTTGTTATTAATATGAAGGTAGAATGACTAGATGGGCTCCAGGAGGCCTTGCTTGGGCAGGTGGTTGGACCAGATCACATCGAGAGGTCCCTTCCCTTCTCAACCAGTCTGTGATTTTGTGACTTCAGGTAGTTAAATTGAGTTTGACTCTGCAACGTGGCTGGGGTACATCTGTGTGGCGTATTTCCTCAGTCCCTAAGGAAACGTGTCCCACCACTGTTAGTGTTGTTTTTTCTAGTATCATTGCACCACTGAGGATATTCTGTAGCTTAATATGTCTGTTTCTAAGCAGGGCAGACCTGAATATCTGTCTCCAGCACATGGCAAGTAGTAAAGGAGGGACAGGGTGCATCAATAACCAGAACAGTAGGTGTTCAGTGTAAGCAGGCTACCTGGGCCCTCTAGTCAGTGGGGATAAAAGGATGGATGGATGAACTGCCATTTGCAGGGCCCTGTGCCTCTGTTTTAATCAGTTACAACCTGTGGTCCCTCAGGTGCCATGAGAAGCTGTTGTACCTGGGGATGGGACAAATTAGCATTAGCAGCTGCTCTCATTCTTTCTCCTCCATGTTTCTCTAGCCTGTCGTTTTAATATTTCTCCTCCTCTGCTGTGTTCTCCCTCTCACTTCTCAACTGCCCCAATTATCCCTATGCTTATTCACCTATCCATATAGAATCTTCTTTGCTATTGAGCCTGAAGAAAATCTTCTTTTATTAGCATATGATCAATCCTTGCTGAATTTCCCCAAAAGGTACCTATTTAGAAAAATAAAAATAAGTGCATATGACTTAAGTTCAGTAAAATAACTGACTAGAATTATCTTGCCAGATAGAGTTGTGTGTATTTCAGGAAAATATTTGAAGGAAAGAGAGGGCTGACAAATCCTCAAGGAGAAACTTATTTATAATTACATGAAGACCTTGACTGAATATGAATGAAGGATGCAGGAAGCTATGCTGACTGGATCTTTTCTAGAAAAAAATGTTGCGGTCTAATCAGAGGCTATAAAGAGAGCTGAAGAAGTCCAGTCACTTCATTAACTGACTTCTCATAAACCATAGAAGAAAGCACCTGCTCTCTTGAGAGCAAATTTTCTCTTTAGTATCCAATTCTTATGTGTTTGTTCTGCTTTCATAATTTCAGCCTTTCAGACAGTTGATGGAGCATCTATTTATTGCAAGAACTTCCCTGAAGGCTTCGGTTGTGCTGTATAGTTTTATGGTTTTATACCCAATGAAAACTACTATATGTGCCTAACTCTGGCAACAGGCTAGAGCTATTTACTCAAGCAGGAAAGTGTTGTATTAGGGTAAGAGCTTGTGAAGATAAGAAAGGAATCTTTCTGGCTTTCAATAAGGCATGAAGATATTTGAAAGTGTTGAATAGTGAATTGTCAGCCAAATGCTTTGAATTCTGGCTCTGCTGATGGCTGCTGCTGCTGGAATTAGTACCTTATTCTTGAAAAGCGGGAGATTGTATTGTCAGTGTGCTGTGGATTTGTGTGCACAGATGCTGACTGTCTAGTGTTAAGGCCAGCAGGAACGGGGTGGGGGTTTTTTGCACAAGATTTCTGTTCAAGCATAATGTTGCTGGAAGATCTGCCTTGCAGTTCTCTGGGGAACCTTCTTAATTTAAATATGTATCTAAACCAGATATTTTTGTTTTCCCCTCCTCTATGGGAATTCATCCATGTTTAGTTTTGTTAGATGCTTTCTGTGATGCTTCTGAGCAAAGCCAGTTGGCCGATCTGCTCACGGTGGCTCAAATGCTTGTCACATACTTGGAAGATGCAGGCTTGGCAGGATGTTGGGCACCTGAGAGAAAGAAAGAAAGCTCATCCAGGGAAAGCTGGTGAAAAACACTTCCCTTTTGTTCCTGTGCCACCTGGAAGTGTTGCCCAGAAAGCTTCCCTGCAGGGCATATTCTGGACTGTAGGTACAGCTCTTCCTTGCTTCTGCCAAAACCAGAAAGATGAATGTAGTTATGTCTTGGGACAAGTTGCAGCACAACACAGTGTCCCAGCACATACATGAATGATGGGAAAGAAAAGGAGTCTTGCTACAATGAGACAAAAGTTCATTAAGGAATCTTGCTTTTCATAAGGGTAATTATTGTGAAGTCTGACTTTAATTTCTGGTGGCTTTTTTTTTTTTTACTTGAATTGAGCTATTTCAATTTCTTGAATCACAAAAGAATAATAGCTTCACAATTTATGGTGTGGGTTTTTTATCTGTAGAGTGAAAAAGTATAATTATGTAAGATATATACAGTAGAATTAAATTTTCAAACTGCAGCTTCTAAGTTTTTCACAGAGTACCAAGTAGAAAAGAAGCACGGAGTATTGTTTCATGCAGTTCTGCAGATGATTGCAGAACACATTGCAAATAATCCTTCTTTGTGAAGTCTTAAAATTTGTCTTAAATCTTGATTTCTTACCAGGAACAAGGGTGTCTCACACCCCATCTCTTCTTCAGTCATCATGAGTAGAGTAGTCCAAATGCAAGGTGTTCTGTTATTCTTAGCACAGAAAACATGATTAGGTGAAGTCCCATTTGTTGTCCGGAGAGGATTAGAAGCCTGATTTTGCTTGATAACTGTTGCGCTCTTACCAGAGCTCAAGTTGGGAGAAGGGAGGCTGTAGAAATAAAGTCTACTTTTGTAGAACTGCCCTTGCCAACAAAAGGTGATTCATCACTGAAAATATACCAATAATGTCAGAGGATAAAAGCAATTCTGGATCATCATGCTCTATACATGTAATTCTTTCTCTAGGGGATATTGAGTAACCCTAGATACAACTGAAGACTTAACTGCATAGCATGGGAATATCCAACTCTTGATGCAAACCTCTCCCTGCTCAGCTCGCTCAGATAAATGACACTGACCAGCTCTGAGCAGATCCTCCAGACCAGTAGTGATTTCGTCAGGTGTAGAGCCTGCTCCTTTTCTCACTCTGTCTCAATATTGAGAGGAAAATTTCCCCAAAATGTGTTTAGCATGGTGCAAGAATTGAGACTCTTGTTTGATTTGCTTCGCTATAGCTTTGTCCTTTTGGGCTGGAGCAAAATCTGCTCTTAAGTATTGAAGGGCAAGGCAACACTAACAAAACAAAGAATTTTTTGGTTAGTGGAGCAGTGCGGAAAGTTGGCAGAAAAGCCTCAGAGGAGGGCCATCAAGGCCTCAGCTATTGCCATTGTAAATGCTCAAGGTTTGTGCTTAACAAACTTTTTGTTTGTTTGTGCTTAACAAACTGTTTGTACTTAACACTGAACCTGTTTTCACTTGACAGTTAAGTGAGCCAGCCTGGTATGAGTACAAGTGACTGGAACATGAAAAACCTCAGCTGCAAAAATGTTTTTTGAAACTTGAATCCTGTATCTTGTCTTACACTGTATACCAAAGTAGTGCCAGCATTTGGAATCCAGCCCTTTTCTTCACCCATTAAAAAGCCAGGTCCACTGTCACCGTTATCTCAAGCTGAATTCGTTGTGTGAGCAGATGAGAGATCAGAATAAAATTTAACCAAGCTAGAGATGCAGCAAAGGCAAATGTTAACTGTTCGCTTTCCAGTGCTAATTCCTCAACTTTTCTTGGGTAAAATTCCCCAGTTGCTCTGTGTCAATAATCTGAACCAATTTGCTGCAAACAGATCTATGCATCAGTCCTTGCCACTCACAAAAAGTACTGGGTCGGATGCCAAACCAGTTGAAATTTGTTGTTGTGAATTTGCATTCAGTTGCATTGTGCCGTGACTATGCTGGTGCCGATAGGTGTTGCACAGATCTTGGTCTGACCCCCTCTAAGACCCGCTCCTCTTTCTAGCAGCCTGTGCTTCTCAAGTTCTGTTGAGTTTTATTTCTTATTGCTACATTATGGCTATTTATTTCAGTAGCTCTGAACTGACTCATGCTGAAGCCAGCAAGTTTAATTATTGGCTTCACGAGGAACGTTAGGGTACAACTTGAGAAGTATAAACATCTTCCCTGTCAACTCTGCTAGCTCAGCCTACTTGGTTCCCCTCATTATGGAGTGGAGTGGTCTGACAGCTACTGGTTTTCCAAGAAAGGTACACTTGTCCTAAATTCTCCCTGTGCTTCCTGTTTCTGCGGAGGGTTTTTTGGTTGTTTTGAGGGTTTTTTAAGCCCTTAACTTGAATAAAAGATATTAGTAAAATTCTGAGAGATGGACCAAGTGTGCACACATGCACAGAGAAACCATGAGGTAACATGTGGCTTTCCTGACTCATTTAGATCACTGTAACCTGAGAAGATGTTAAAGGAAAAATACAGCTACTTCACTTGTTTGTGCTTTATTTCATGAAGAATGAGCAACATGTATTTGTCTAGTACTGCTATGGCAACATCTAGTCACAGGTTGATGAGGAAGGCAGTGACAGTGCAAGCAAAAAATCTCATGAGATCCGCATGACTTGCTTTTAAATGTGACCTTGCCTAGTTTTGAAAGTGATAATTTTTCTACCAACTGCTCCAATGAAACAGATGGAAAATGCAAATATAGAATAAAAATTAAAAAAAAACACAAAATACCACACCACTTTGCTGAGTTAGCCTGACTCTATTTAACACTTGGTACTGGCTTACAGTGGGAAATCAGAAACTTTTTGTTCCCTACTTGGCTGATACAAATAGTATTTGTAGTAATCTAGAAGAACCTCTCCAAAAATGCTTTCTTCATGCCAACTTCTGGCTGCATCAGCACTGCATCTTTTGGCACTAAGGGAGCGGGTTTTGCTATAAAAATGTGCCTGTCAGCACTGAAGAGGGAGTCTAGACATCAGCTGTAGACAGCTGATAAAGAAGAAAAATAGCTAGAAGCAGGACAGTGTGGCAGCATCTCCTGACACTCTGTGAAGTTGTTCTTGGCTTTTACCCAGGGAGGACACCTTTCTGTATCTATGCTGTGGCCCTGCGGTCAGCCCCAGCCACATATGCACTGTATGGAGTATCTTTGGACACTATACCTACTCCACAGGTCCTAAACTGCTTCTGGGGTGTCTTTGTAAGACATCGTCAACTTGTGCTCCCTCCAATTTTACCAGCTCAGCCAGTACTTAGAGGAGTACACAGGGAGAAAGGCCAGCTAAAAATATCCCGCATCAGGAGGGAACTACTGCCAGTCAGCCTGCCCAGCCTTCTGTCCCACCCAGCTTTTGTTCCGCATCCTCGGGGTTGAGGAAAATGTGAAGGTCTTTGTTAAGAGGTCTCTGAAGTAAGCAGGCTTGTGTGGTAGAGCGGGAAGCAGAAGACAAAAGGAGGGGTAGGGGTGCTGCTGCATCATGAGGAAATGGTTTGTGTATGTGACAAGAGCCACCCTTCACCGCAGGATTGCCTTGATGTTGTGAGAAGTGGCACGGCAAGGGCACGTTAGGGCCTGTGTGGCCCCGAGGTTTCCTTCCTGGCACTCCCAACTATACACCAAGGCCAAACCAGCGCAAATGGGTCCCAAGGGCAGTGGTAGGGATCTGGTATCAGGAGTATATAGATGCCAGCACTAGATGTAGGAGGGAAAAAAGAGCAAAGAAAACCAGTCTGCGAGCTTGAAGGGACATGAAAATAAAGTGAAATGCTGGAGAGAGGAACATAGCATAGGAGATTGTGCAGGCAGAGGAGAGATTAACAGGTACTAGAAGAAAGCAAAACAGATGAGAGAATTCAGATTAATGCTGAGATGAGCAGCAGGGAATATTCTTCGCAAGGAGCATGAGGAAGTTGAACGCAAATGGCAAGGTGTAAGCAAGCAGGCAGACCTGAGAAGCTGTAAGAAAAACTTCAAATCCAGAAATAGGAAGAAGGGGAAAAATATATGAACAAATATCTAAAATAACAGTGCTTTCCAAATCAGAAATAATTTTGTTTATCTTGATGTTAGAAAGCCATGCATAATCTAAGCAAAGGCAGTGTAAGAATAATTTTATTTAGTATTCTGGTAACACAGTGATACATCTCAAAATGACCATAAAAGTTAGCTTGCTGAACAACTGCATATATTCTAAATGGGTGCTACTGAATTTGAGTAACTTCACGGATTATATGAGGCATTGTTTAACCAGCAGCTGACAGATGTGAGCAGTGTGAATGGATGTTGCATTAGTAGCCAATGCATAGTTAAAGATTTTGGAAAAGTACAAAATTGCAAACCCCATTTTTATTAAAATATGAATCGGTGATCCTTGTGTTGGAATAACTATTCAGTTGTAGGTTACAACCTTTACTTGTTTATTTTTTTAATATCAGTACTTACAAAGGTACAAAGAAAATAGTCTTGCTAGCGTTTGATCTGATGTAGATCTCCATATGAAAATGCTGAGTATCTGATAAAGCTTTTCACAGGTACAGGCTAAGTTCTGGGATATCACAAACTTGTACATAATTCAGAAAAACACCTGAGGTTACCCCTTGTGTATGTAACAGAGCTCTAAAAACGACGATAGATGCCATATGAAGTCAGAGACTTTAAGCAGGTACGTTAGTACTGTGTGGCGTTATGGAGCAGTACTTCTGGGCTTGATTCAGGTTTTTAAAATCAGTAGTGAGGCTTCTACTTCAGAAAATCAGGATTGTGTCGTTAACCCAGCCCTTCCCAATGTCAGTATGGATTCTGTCAGTGCTGCCAGTGTGACTAAGACCGGCCATCTATGAGAAGACCCAGTGCAAACCTTTACTTGCTTAGGTCTCAGCAGAGTTACTTTACTGTGCAGCACTGCACCCTTATTTTTCTAGCTCAACTAACACCTTATTTAGTACTAGGCTGAACGCAGCAAGTCACATGAGGTACTCTCATTTCTGATGGATTTCACATGTATTTGAAGGTCTGCAGCTTCCACGAAGTGCCCAACACTTTTCTAAATCAGGCACTTCCACAGAGTTGTTTGTTTTTTAGAGAAATATGTGCAGCTTTGTGTACTCAAACATTAGCCAGAGGTTTGAGGTCATGAAGTTTTTCTTTAAAATAATAGTTTGGGGTTGTTTGCGGTGGTGTTTTAATTTTTATGTCCTTTGCCTCACAAAAATTTTAAAACTACTTTTTCTTCAGTTAATGGGTACATTAATTAGGATGTGTAATGTTAGTTTTCCTTCAGAGACTTTATTCCAAGCAAATCGTACTAAAAGTACATAGTTGGCTTTTGGATATACTATTTAACTCAACAGAATGACGGGTGAGCATGGATATGTTTGCTGTACACTTTACTTGAGGCTTGCAGCATGTAAGTTTTAATATAAACTCCCCGAGTTCTCACTTCTAAATACCTTGGCCCATGTAGATTTTACTGGACTTACCTATGTGCCTAGGGACAGGGATATTAACTCTTTGCTAGAGAAATACGAAGCTCAGCTATACTTTTATAAAACTTCCTAATATCTATATTGTTCATGAATATGCTAACGAACATATTAGCATTTGGTTTGTCTCACCCTTGCCATTTGGTGATGTATCAAATGTGATCTTTTGAAACTTAATGAAAAGTTACTATATTAGGACATTCTGTTCATTCTCATAGAATATTGATTTTATTTTCAAATGTGCTTATAAGCAAGTCTGGTTTTTTAGTCATTTCTGTAAACACTTTGGAATGCTAAAAGCAAGACACTACATTGTCATTTTACCAAAAATCATCTGAATATTTATTATTGAGGCATTAATGTATATCCCAGCAGTCACAATGCAGAAGCCACCATGTGCCTGTGGCAGTTTCCACTACAGTGAATTCAGAGGCAGTCTGCAGTGTTCTGAGCAATCTTTTTTTTTTTATTTTTTAATACGAGATTTTACTTTGGGATGTGGAGTCACTGAAGGCGAACTGGGAGTTAAGGCATAGCACATGGAGGCATGGAAAGGGCTGTACAAACAGTTCCTGGAGATGCTCCAACCAGTGAGTAGTTAAAAGGCGCTTTACAGTGGTGACTTCTGTGAACAAGCTAGAAAAGAAAAGGCTTACTTTCAAATTGCATATGTTTTATCATTTAATATATTAAATTGTTCCCCTGGCTCTCCTTCTAGAATTAAAAAGAAGACTGAATTATGTCTTGTGCAGTTTTCCCTACTGCTCTTATAACTTGTAATATTGGCTATTTTCTGAAAAGATCACCAGAACAAACTATAAATTATTTAAGTCTAAAAAGAGAGAGGGGGATTATCTTTTGATGCAAGGTTTGATACTTAGGCATTTGCTGACAGCTGATTTTCACTGGCTGCTTTCTCTGCTTGCAGTCTTTGGACAGCCTGATCGAGCAAATCCATAGTATCTCTAAGCGTAACATTCAAGGTAAATGGCTTAGGTTTAATGGTCAGCCCATAGGTAAAGTCCATTTTAGGGTCCTCATTTGGATTAGCAGTAAAATTGCACTGATGCACCAGGATGGAGGTAAAGAGAAAGAGCTGCACCTTGGATAACTCCTCTCCAATACACCGACGTTTCCCCAGTGAGAAAATCATCACGCTGCTAGTAAGATCTTTATTGATGAATCCGTTCTCATCCAGGAATCTTGTTGGATCAAAATCCTCAGGGTTGGACCATTTTGCTGGATCATGATTCACTGACCACTGGTTAACAAAAATCACCGTGTCCTTGGGAATGAGGTAGCCCATTATGAAGGTGTTGGTAGTGGTGGCATGTGGGATAGTAACAGGCACAAAGCTGCTGAAACGCATGGATTCATACAAGAAAGCCATGATGTAGGGCAAGTGAGGCTGATCTTCAACACAGGGCAGACGGTTTCTTCCAACGATCCTATCCACTTCTTCTTGCATTTTAGCCTGCACATTTGGATACCTGTCATTTAAAGTAAGATGGTGTGTTTGTACATAACACTTTCAGAAGATTTGCTTAAAATTAACCCCTGCTTGAAACGTTTCTCACAGAACCTCATCCTTACCCTAAATAATGTAGTTTGAGGAAATTTTAAATATATTGTAGGAACGTGTAGACCTTGATGGAAAACTTTGAGAGAAAAATCCTGACTTCCCATGTGATGGCATAATTTTAGATTTGGACAGTTTTCACTTGAATATCATGTGTAACTGATTCTCAACAGAAAAAAACCCCAACAACCCAACTTAAAATGTGCTGAAACTGAATATTCTGATCCAACTTTGAAAAATTATTCTAAACCTAAAATTACTTGTCTCTTGAGCTTTATATGGGAACAAGAATTTGGTTTCCCAGCTCTCTATGTCACTTCTAAAACTTAGCATGGAGTTTCTTATCACTAGACATATTGCATCCATATGCAGGTTTTTAAACTGAAAAAATCCATGCTAATAAGCTTTATGAACAACTCAGTTTGTGTATGCTTTTCCTAATTAATAGCAAAACATGTTTTCTTTATAATGCGTTTTAAGATGACTGTCTTGAAGTCTGGATAGTCTGGAAGACTACACAGTAACCACACAAGACCAAAATATTGATACAATTTTGCTTATTTTCTTTTGCTTGTCTGAAAGCCCACGTTCCTCCAAGGAGCCTGTACTTGCTTTAAATATTCAAGTTTGGCTTCTGTGTCCTTTGCCTTTTCTTCCTGCAAAAGATCTGCATGTCGAACGCTGGGCAAATGTAAGGAACGGGGAGAAACCCGGCAGGTTATGTGAACACCGGGCGTCCCACGTACCCTTAGCTCGAGGTGTTGTTTGTTTCTCAGTAAACGGCTGAGTAGATAATGTTTGCGTAAGCCTACAAATTGTACACGTCACGAAACAAAAAGCCGGGACAGGCAAGAAAATCAGTGTTGTGCCTTCTCTTAAACCACCTTCCTTAGCTGAAACTGGCCTCCTCGAAGAGCCGGTGCCGGGGGCAGCAGGGGGGCACTCGCACCCGTCGCCCCCCCGGCGGGCTCTGCCATTCCCCAAGTCACGCAACGGCGACATAGGCAGACGTCGCTGGCAAATTAACACCAACAGCGGCTTTGTAAACCGGCGCACGAACTGTTTATCTTCCTTAAGCAGTTTTTATCCTGTTCCTATGATCTCCTTGATCTGGACCTGTTAAAAGCTGTTACTTCCAGGTTTTATTC
>NW_009714532.1:0-224 GCF_000703405.1 Apaloderma vittatum
CAAGCACTTCTGCCCCAACGTCCCCATCATCCTGGTGGCCAACAAGAAGGACCTGCGCAACGACGAGCACGTGCGCAACGAGCTGGCCCGCATGAAGCAGGAGCCCGTGCGCACTGAGGACGGCCGCGCCATGGCCATTCGCATCCAGGCCTACGACTACCTGGAGTGCTCGGCCAAGACCAAGGAGGGTGTCCGGGAGGTCTTCGAGACGGCCACCCGGGCGG
>NW_009714532.1:360-678 GCF_000703405.1 Apaloderma vittatum
TGCCTTGTCCCCTCGGCTGGGGGCTGGCGATGAATCGGGGTGGGGGCTAAGGGAGGGAGCGCGCGCTCTTAGCCTTGGCCGGAAAGGGTTGTGCTGGCTCAGCTGTGGGAACGGAGGGAGGGGGGGATTGCATGCTCTGTGTCTTGGGAATAAAGTGGGGAGAAGCCTTCTCCTACCACCGGCCCCTGCAAGTTAATCGCAGACCATCAACAACGAAAAGCTGCTGGGACTGGACTGAGCAAACATTGCGCCCGGCTCTCTCCCTTTGCCCACCACCTGCTGCTCCCAGCTCCCGGACAGCCTCCTCTCTTTTGCAAG